>NW_027115801.1:225139-238742 GCF_000696795.3 Halyomorpha halys | reverse complement strand
AATAAAAACGAACCTGTTCGCTGGAAGATCAAACGCCTAATGGATACTATATTATACAGCCTAATGGATATTATATTATACAGTACTCTTTATGTTTAATTTTTTTTTCGAAATATAGTTTTAAAAAATCAATTATTTTTTTTACAAACAAGCTGATAATTAATAAAAAACACATTATATGATGAAATATGATTTATCTTAAGCATTTTATTTCTACAGGTAATTAATGTGTTCACACGATCGTGGCATTTTGCAAAATACATTAAAAATAAGTCATATCTAGAGATAAGTTCGATAACGCTGTCACTATTTTGAACAGATAGTCTATTAGGGCTCAGATTGAAGATAAGTCCTGAAGTATTTTATAATGAAAATTCCCGAATAAAAAAAAACAAAAAAAAACAGGAGTTTCCATGATAATTTCCAAAATAAATTTACATTATATTGATTAACGTGTTTAGTAATAAAAATAAAATGGTAATTCAAGAACTATATCTAGGAATATACTGAACCTATATAGTTTTATTATGTAATTATCCTAAGAATATTGGACGTAAATAGCTCTTTTAGGGCTCTTTTTTTTTAAGCAAATTTTCTCTTCTTTAAATTATGTTCTCTTAGACTTTCTATTGTTGTTGGTAGTTAGTGTTTTTTTAAGGTTTTGAAACAGCCGCAATTTTGTATTCCCCCTACCAATACTTGGCAGACTTATCAATCTTGACTAGTAACCTAGTTAAATTATACCTAGTTTTCACTAAAGTAATAAAAAATTGGCGTGAGATAACTGCCTTTTTTACTTTCCGGCTCTTGTACTATTAGTTGTCAGGGGGTGTTGCCTTTTGGTTCGTTCCTTCGGGTTGGCTTTGGTGGCTCCACCCACGAAGAAGAAGTCATAAAGAGTGCCGACTAAGTGTTTGTATTAAAGCATAATATACTCAGTCTGTGAGTCATTGATTCCGGTGCGTTGACAGTTTAAATATGTTTTCTGAGGGACCACTGTTATTCCAAGCCTTAACACCACCCAAATGTTCCGACAAAAACTTGTTTGAAAATAATTATAATATTGCAATTTTCAATACATAGCAAAACAAGAAGCTTTTTTTAGCATTTGTCTGCAAGAAAAGGAATGAAAGGTACGATATAAATGAAACATTGACAGCCTTATTTTTACTTTTTTATCATTCCTTCCAAATTAAACTTTGAATGTTGTGATATCAAAAATGTTTTGCTAATGCTCATACCCTTACAAGATCAATCAAAACGTCAATCAATGGACGATTCACAGTGATTCAGAATCACGTTGTGGTCTTCTTACTGGTTGAACATTTAACGTAACCCTTCCACACCAACTTTATTAATTATATAAAAAAAATTAAAAATGACTGATTATTACTTTGTAAGTCATATGCAAACTTCAGTATGTTTTTTAACTGATTTATTAGTTTTTGCCTCACCAAGAGGTATATATGATATTAATAACTCATTCCAATTGTAAGGAAAGACATATAGTCTTATATATTTAGAAGAAAACAAAAAGTAACTTCGGTATCCACTTGCTCGTGTGTTCCAGCAAGCGTTGGACTTGTACCGGCAATTATATTACATTTAAACTACTTTTATTACAAGAAGAAACAATATTTTTAAAAAAAGAAGGGAAACAATATAGTAAAATTAGATGGTAAAAATCCAAATTAATCGTAATATGGTGTGGAAGACAAACCGCCATTCAGGAATTGCTGTAACTTTTTATCTATTAAAGGAAAATATTTTTCTGACTAATCCACGTGTATGAAATGCATTAATCTTATTATCAGTCAAATTTCTGATTGTCAAATACTTATTATGCAACGAATCAGCTGATCTGGTTTGTAATTTCACTGCCAAAGGCCTTTAATTAAAGCAGAATATTGGTTGACAAGTAATGATCTCATGTGATCAATATGTAATATCACCAGAGGTTATATTAAATTTAATGCTTCCTTAATAACGAGTGCATTATTATATAGTCAAATCGAATTATAAATTATTTAATTGGAAAGTAAACAGATTACTTATAAATATAATCATATAAAAGAGCCAAAAAGTGGCTTATCTACTGTTTTTTATTATATGATTCCACTGCTGCGCATCTTTATTTCTAATTAATTTATTTACTTTTACTTTAATATTTATTTTAAAAGTACTAATTTATTATTTCAAGTAAATTACAACGGCGCTTATTCATCCCTATTCCGTCAGTCTGCTGGGGTACCTCAGGGTAGTATCCTTGGTCCTATTCTTTATACAGTTTTCACAGCTGACATTCCAACCCATCCTATATATATATCCTATATATACACAATCCTCACCACGTATGCCGATGACACATGTCTATTGTCAGTGAACAATGATCCTTACACTGTATCCCAAACCCTCCAATCCCAGATCACCACCCTTGAAGAATGGTGCCAAAACTGGAGGATTAAAATAAATTCCAATAAATCCCACCAAATCACATTTACCCTTCGACGTAAACCCATGACCTCTTCCCCTACAATACCCTTTAATAATACCCCACTTATTCCTGTCGAACAGATCCGTTACTTAGGACTACATCTCGACAAACGACTGACATGGAATCCTCATACAAGACTAAAAAAGAAAAGAAACTGCTCGTAGATTCCGACTATTGCAACATTTACTAGACAAACGGTCTAAATTGCCAATCCATTACAAAAGACTGATCTACATGACTATTATAAGGCCTATCTGGACATATGGAGTTGAGCTTTGGGGCTCTACTAAACCATCACAATCCTCCAGAATCCAATCCTTACAGTCCAAAATCCTTCGTAAAATCCTTAATACTCCTTGCTTTGTCACAAATCAAGTCATCCATCAGGACCTCAATGTCCCATATGTTGTCGATTTGGCCAGAACCAGATACCAATCCTTCCATGATAAACTTCCCAACCACCCAATCCAACGCGTTTCTGGCTTCTCCTTCACTACCTAATAATCCTCCTAGGCGTCTGAAAAGAAGATGGCCTCAAGATCTCATTTAGAAATGTTTTTGGAGTTCTATCAGTGGGTACATTCTCCAGATGTTTGTATCATGTCCCTATGTCATCTACAGCAAATTTCCTTGATGTGTAAATTGTTTAACTTTAACGAAAAATTTGCTATTACATTCTAGTCAAAGACCCGTAAATGTATAATTTTAGCAATCTGCATACACACTCCAACCATTTTACAAGGCGTGACTATTTTAATTCAGGAATAGCATGGTCAGGACTCAAAATGTTTAAACTTCCTTCCTATGATAAGTAAACCTTTTAAAAACAGAAAAAAAAAAAGCCTATGGTTATACAGAGAAAGTTAATAAAAGAAGATAACACAAGTAAGGTTAGTGAAATAATTTGTGTATGTATATATTAAGTATGTAAATATTTCAACACACATATTTAGTAATGAGTTCTATTCCATGATTTCATACTTTATTTTTTTTTTATATATGTATATATAGTTGACCGTAAAAATTGATATATAGGGAGATGGTCAGGGTTGCGGTCAATAGTGAAACAAAAAGTTTACAACTATTTATTTTCCAACGTTTCGCCCCACTTTGCAGGGCTTCATTTTATCTTAACATAGTTTCATTTTGTATCTTTTAGCCCTGATGAAGCCCTGCAAAGTGGGGCGAAACGTTGGAAAATAAATAGTTGTAAACTATTTTTGTTTCACTATTGACCGCAATCCTGACCATCTCCCTATATTTTTTTTTTTTTTTATTATATCGTTTTAGTGAACGTACTTCCACGGGCATAAAGTTGTCATGCCAACGGCAGCCTGGATATCTTTTCTCTTAGCAAATTATAATCAGATAATCAAGGAGACCCATCGGCCATTGAGGCCAGACCCCCCCCCCCTGGCCCTTAGGCTGATTGGGAGCATTTACTCAAACGGTTAAGGCTTGATGGAATTAATTGGTAATCATGATAATGAAGGGAGCTAAGTGCATTACCTGTCACCTAATACACTGATTAATCAGCTACTGATCTGCTATTGCATAACTCCTTTGAGGCGATAATTAGTCTTCTATAACAAAGCGAAAATAATTTTGTTTATAAAATATAAGTGTTTCTCTTGGAATCTTACAAAAATCACACGTCAATGTTATTTAACTACTTATCTATTAATCAATTAAATATTTATTGTAAGAAGAGAATAAAAAAGAATTCTCCAGTTTTCTTTAATAAAAATGCATTTTCTGTAAATGTTTACTAGTTAAGTAATTTAACTATATTACGTCAGATTAATTACTTCTCGTTTGAATGTAAGAACTACGTGACAAGCCTTGTTAAAACAATGGTGTATCCAGAACGGAATATTTGCATCCGTAAGCGAATATAATCCATGTAACATTCAGAAATTCATTTTAAACCTTTTTTGCACAAATTGAAGGAGCTATTTCAGAATTACTGGTGCATGGAGGATACTGCATTTACACATATTTAAGTGAAGGTAGCGGACAGAATCAGACACAATTGAAATAACCCCGAACCCCCACAATGTCGTAATCAGATAAACGGTTTGATCAATTATATACATCACGAATTTCTCTAAAGACCAGCAGATATACAGGGAAGAAAACATATGTATTCTTTGATGCCTGAAGATTTTTCTAATAGAAAATTTGGATTCCAATGATATAAATATTTTATAATGATGAGAAAATTATAGATCGTTGATAATATATATAAGAAGAGGTTAGGGGTCATTGTAGAACAAAAATAAGTAAAAACGTATAAACTTCTTTACTTAATGACTTATTTATTAGTGCCAATGTTGTTTATTAGTATCAACACTACCTGTGTATCTATGCTGTCCATGTTGTTTATCAGTGTCAACACTATTTGTGTATCCATGCTGTCCATGTTGTTTATCTGTGACAACACTACCTGTGTATCTATGCTGTCCATGTTGTTTATCAGTGTCAACACTACCTGTGTATCTATGCTGTCCATGTTGTTTATCAGTGTCAACACTATTTGTGTATCCATGCTGTCCATGTTGTTTATCTGTGACAACACTACCTGTGTATCTATGCTGTCCATGTTGTTTATCAGTGTCAACACTATTTGTGTATCCATGCTGTCCATGTTGTTTATCTGTGACAACACTACTTGTGTATCTATGCTGTCCATGTTGTTTATCAGTGTCAACACACTTGTGTATCTATGCTGTCCATGTTGTTTATTAGCAACACTACTTGTGTATCTATGCTGTCCATGATGTTTATTAGTGTCAACACTACTTGTGTATCCATTCTGTCCATGTTGTTTATTAGTGTAAACACTACCTGTGTATCTATGCTGTCCATGTTGTTTATCAGTGTCAATACTACTTGTGTATCTATGCTGTCCATGTTATTTATTAGTGACAACACTACTTGTGTATCTATGCTGTCCATGTTGTTTATCAGTGTCAACACACTTGTGTATCTATGCTATCCATGTTCTTAATCAGTGTCAACACTTGTGAATCCATGCTGTCAGCTATTTTCTTATTTTCTAATCATTCTATATATCCTTTTATTCATTGGTTGTTATTTTTTAATATTTTTTTTAGCCATGATGAAAGCTACAAATTCTGGCTGAAAAGTTGGCACCAATGAATTAATTGTTTGATTATTTGTGTTCAACACTGCCCATACCTCCAACCATCTCATTTTATAAATATTTTTATATCCTTAAGGTCAAAATTTGAATCCAATAATGCATCCTCAAATCGTTGTAGGTCGTAATAAATTAAGCACTATTGTGTTCCAATTTTTGACCTCGACGGAGGATAGCAGAATAAAAAAAATTATAGAATAGTAAAAGTCAGATAGTGAAGAGAAGAAAAAAATAATGCCCCGTATGAATACATAGCTTCCCTGGCAAAAGTGCTATAGCCGAAACTAATAACTAAAGTTGCCATAGAAACGACCCTTAACCATGAATGGACCATTGATAAATAAATATCGTATCCATGGCAATTTAGCTATTAGTTTCATCCAAAGATAATTTTCGCTCAACTGTACCTATCGGTAGTTGTTGTTGTTGTCTGGGGCCTTAGGGCGTAAAACCCTGAGGTCATCAACGCCCATGTTTCGCGCTTTATAATTCTATTTCATTTATATTTATAATTATATTTCTCTTTAAATAATTACCTCTTTTGGAATTTTTTTAGTATGTATAACAGATTTTCTGATTTAAATCTTATACAAAAGGCCACTCCTTTTTAATAAAACCAAAACCATTTCCACGTTCTTCTGGTCATCATTCAGAGCATCCGATACACTCGGTCCTACTCCCAATCTACTCAAGTTCTTGGAATAGAAATGACATTTCTCAAATATGTGACTGATCGTAAGTACACTGTTGCAGTATTGACATTTTGGCGGTGGCTGCTTACTGATCAGATATCTATGAGTTAAACTTGTATGACCTATTCTCAATCTGGCAATAGCTACCTCCTTCCTGCGATTGGAACGGTTTGATGTGGTCCATGGTTTAATGGTTTTTAATTTGCTTGGCGGGCTTTCGTTCCACATGGCTTGCCAATTAGATAATATTTCATTTTTTATCGGAAGACTTATTCCTTGTGGTGTCAGAATGGCCGCGCCCTGACCTGAAAGAGCAAGTGCTTGTTTAGCACGTATCCCCACGTGACCCAGCACTCATATAAAGAAAACAGTTTTTCCCAAGTTTTCGATCATGTTGGTATAATTGTGAATTTTTATGATTGCCGGGTGTTTCGGGTAAATGATCTTCATGGCTTTTAGTGAACTTAAAGAGTCGGTAATGATAACTATGTTAGTATGCGTCACTGTCATGGAGAAGTGGAGTGCTGTGACCTACCGGTAGTAGTAAGGAAACAAAATTTAATAAAAATCGGGGACATCGGATTTTGGGTGAATATTAAATTGATTAAGAGATTATCAGTTAATCAATCTGAAATTGTGAGTTTTGATATTTCCCAAAATGAAATAATTATGTTTTATAAAACATAAACAAAATTACTTTCGCTTTTTTACAGAAGACTAATTATTGCCTCAAAGGAGTTATGCAATATCGGATCAATAGCTGATTAATCAGTGTATTAGGTGACAGGTAATGCACTTAGCTGCCTTCATTATCATCATTACCAATTAATTCCATCAAACCTATCAGGACTCAACCGTTTCCGTTTGAGTAAATGCTCCCAATCGGCCTAAAGACCTGGGGGGGGGGGTTCTGGCCTCAATGGGCGACGGGTCTCCTTGATTATCTTATTATAATCTGCTAACAAAAAAAGTCTACAGCTCGCTTTTTACCTGACAGATCCATGCCCTTAGAAGCAAGCTCAATGAGAAGATACAGGTGTGTAATCATTTAGTGCAACTTTAACTTACATATATATGTAATATATAGCAAAGGGAAGTATTGCGATTTAAAAATCCCAAACCAATGAGTTCAAATGTCTCGAAGATTGCTACATTTTTTTTTCTTCTTTTAAGCCCCATAGGTGTATAGGGTTTGATATATGAAGATAGGTAACAAAGATGGGTGAAATAAAAGGATACAAAACGATTGGAAGTGGATTGAGTAAGTTAGCAGTCCTGAGTCTAGTCAATATGTGTGTTTGCCACCTTTGTCTATTGGCGTCCTGATGGTGGTAATGTATGAAATAGTGGGTTAGTGAAATTTTGGTGGTTATCAAAAAATTTGATGTGCCTCTCTGAAATGAACTCCGTATTAATATTATTATGATAAATAGACTTTATGAAAACTATCCTTATGAATAAACCGGCTTCAGAGGTCAGTTCTCCATAATTGAACATCTAAATACGATAAAACAAATCCTAATCTCCTCGGCTATAGATTTTCTCAAAACTATGACAATTGACAAATCCGAAAACAATCATCCACGATGGACCCTCCAACGTCCTAAAACAATCCTAGACCTGTCTAAATACTCGAAAATTAATATTTTGAATATAAAGCCCAATTTTCACGTCTAATTTAAAACATGCCGGAATCCTTTTTAATCTATAGAGACGGATCAAAATCAAACCAATCAGAAGCATCATCCTTCGTAACTAATGAATCAACGTACAAAGTTAAACTCCACAAACTATATAAAATATTCACTGCCGGACTCAATGCAATAGCAGCTACACTTTACTTCTTTTTGTCTTTGAAACACAATTTAACAGTAATTATAAACTCATTAAGCTCGTTGAAAAGTTTAAATTGTATGTATCTAGAGCTGAAAATTTTCTGCTTCCATTTTTACTTAAACACTCAACACAATATGGGTATGTAAGTTATATTTATATGGGTTCCAAGTAATGTAGAAATCATAGAATGAACTGGCCGATCAAGCTGGAAGAGAAACATTTGCGCTTTCGGGACGGGGTAAACCAATTTTAACTCCATCAGAAATGATCAAACTCCTTAAAAAGAAAATTAAATATAAATGGCAAACTTTGTGAAGTGAAAGCCCGAGGAGTAAAATGAAAATTATTAAAAAGGACGTCAAGCCCTGGGGTACCTACAGTCGCAAATGCCGTAGAGAAGAGGTTCTACTGACCAGGCTGAGAATAGGTCACACGAGGCTCACCCTCTCTATTATATTATTTCAAAAGAAACGCCTCCGAAATGCCAGTATTGCAACAAAAATTTGACAAATATCCATATTTTCCATGAATGCCCATTTTCACATCACACCTGGATATTTCAAAAACCCTGGGAGACGATGATAAAACAACATAATTAGTGTTTCAGTTTTTAAAATAAAAACATTTACTAACAAAAATATAATATTGAACGGGACAAGACAAAAGTAAATAAATACAAATAATAATAAAATAAATAAATAATCGGAATTCTAACGAAAGAAATTGAGATAATTCAAATAGAAAGAAGAAAAAAAACAAAACACAGGATCAGTTTGAAAGCTCGAGAGATATGGACTTGGCAGAGGTTTTTTGTATTGAACAAAAATTGACACATGTCTAACAGCTTTTCCTAATGGGCTCTAGGAGCTTAAAAAAATATAACGACATGAAAATGCTTTAATTTAAATCTCAGGTTTGGTAAACGATATTGCATGTCCCTACAGTCAAAATGTCTCTTCTTTTTTTCTAGATCTTATAAAAATAAAATATCATTTCATGATAGTTCTATGAAATAAGTGAAGAAATGTTATAATTACTAAGTAAGGTATGCTTTTATATATTAGATAACTAATTTTATAGGATACGGAGTTGAGCTTTGGGGCTCCACTAAACCTTCGAATCCTCTCGTATCCAATCTTTATAATCCAAAATCCTTCGTAAAATCCTCAATGCTCCTTATTTTGTTATTAATAAAACCATCCGTAAAGACCTAAATGTTCCTTATGTAACCGATCTAGCCCGAACCCGATATCATTCCTTCCATAATAAACTCCCTAACCATCCAAACCCACTAGTTTCTAACCTTGCTTCTTCTTCCATTCCTGGCAATCCTCCGAGGCGCCTGAAAGAAGATGGCCTCGTGACTTTATATTGTAAACTGTTTTTAGAGTTCTACTACTGAGTAGTTTCTCTACATCCTGTATCATATCATTATGTTATTATGATCAAATTTACTTGTTGTATTTTTTATACAGTTGTAAATATCAATAAATAAATAATAAAAAAAATCAATCTATTATTATTTCAATGAGGATAAAGAACTAGCTGATCATAAAGCACATTAAATACTGTCATTTACATGGCGAGTTTTATAAAATACATCTGGACTCACAGGAACTCAAAACATATATTGACGTCAAAGAATCGAATTGGAATCGTCGAGAACGTCCATCACAAAATCACCCCTTTAATATTTATTCCACATAAAGATAAATGAAAGTAAAAAAAAAGAAGCAACAAAGACTCACCCGTTTATGGGATAATTGTTGCAAATACACCTTGACAGACCTATTGTCACCTGTATTGAAAGCCTCAATGAAGGGTTTTATAAATTAAAAAAACTGAAGGATAAATGAATCAAAGGAAAGAAAAACTACATAAATAAGTAAATGAAGCAACAATGTTTAAGGATATATTGAAAAAAGTATATATATAATTTTTAAAAAATTACCTCTGCAAAAAAAAAATTAGATAATTTATTTATTTATTATAATGAATAAAGAAGAATAAACTGAGATACCATCAGAACCTCCATGTTCCTTATGTTATCAATTTGGCCAGAACCAGATACCAATCCTTCCATGATAAACTTCCCAACCATCTAAACCCACTTGTTTCTGACCTGGCTTCTCCTTCATTGTCTAATAATCCTCCTAGGTGTCTGAAAGATGGCCTCGAGATCTCCTCTAGAAACGTATTGAAGTTTAATCAATGGGTAGATTCTCCACATGTTTGTATCATGTCACTATTTCAACTACAGAAAATTTACTTGTTGTATATTTTAGTATACAGTAGTAAATAACAATAAATAAGTTATTTAAAAAAAAAACTGAGATGTGCTGTGAGCACATAATAGGGGTATTCATGATGTTGTGTTAAATGTTAAATGTTTTACCATGTTAAATGTTATAACTATAAGATTGTGAGCAGCCCTATTTGAAGTCATGTTAAACGTTAAATGCACAAGAGCCCCTAGCGGATTTTCTCAGCAACTTGTTGTTAAGCCTTTATGTTTATAACCTTCCTTCCAGACCCTCATGTTATTGTTTACTTCAGTTTTGATTTAAGTAATTAATTACAACATGCCTAGAGTGAGTGAAAAGTGGAATTTGTGAGAAAGTTTAGCTTATGAAATGAAATGAAAAAATAACTTTATTCTGGGACATATGTCCCCTAAGAATAATTACATGGTTCATATAGTGAGATTTTTATCTGGCAAGCGTTTACAAATTTTCAGATAGTAGAATGAAATAACATTGTTTTTTTTTCTCAAATTTATCATTAAAATTATCCATTCTGGTTTAATAACAGGGATATGAATACCACAAACACACGAAAGAACTGAGCTGTCACAACAAAAATGGTGGCGATCTCAACTGGTCTATTGTGTGACGTCATTCTCCATTTAACAGACTCTCAGCCATGTTAAATGTTATTTCGTTTTACCACGGCAAAAGAAGGCAATTTTTTTCGATTTAACATGAGTTTTTCCAATTAACACGCTTTAACATGTTAAACCAAAGATCATGAATACCCCTTATATGTATATAAAAAAGGTCCTAGCTCTGACCTCATCCAGCTGAGGAAGCGGAAATATATTGTGGTGGGTTCTTGAAGTAAAAAAAAAAAAAAAGTATGGGCAAGTGTACTGTGTGCTGGCCAGGAGCATATGATGTACTGATAAGGGAGGCATTGTAAGGATCAGATGAACCAGGATAAAACATCCAGGCTCAGTATTATAGCATTGTTTATAATCAGAACTTCCACTCGTTGACATATAATAGACTTTAATGTCTTACACAATTATAACAAATTAATTCTGAAATTTACAGAAAAATTCACATAACCAATAAAAATAACTAGTTTGTTTTTAAATGTTTTTCAACACCAGTGTAATAATGAGTTCTTAGATGACTAAGAGGTATCTAAAACCAGCATATCGAATGAAAATGCAAATCAAAAATTTTATCAGATTAAAATAGAGTTCTTACCAAGGAAAGTATGATATAAATCATAAATGATAAAAACTTAAGTGGCAGGAACAAGGAGAATATGGCTGCTAATCGAATGCAAAAATGTCCTGTTTTAAAAATCTGAGTTCCATTTTAGTTTAGTTTTTATTTTATTTATAACTATGTAGCTAGAGCATTTACCTCGCGGGTTGGATACCTTTTAATAGTCACCGGAGGCAAGAGCAATTAAGATTGTAGGTTTCATGACCGTGGGCAGTAGATCTTGCCCCCTAGAAGCCGGCGCACGATTACCTACAATAATTTATTCTCTTCTTCCTAAAACCTGAGCTTGAGACCTTAATAGCTCCTTGGCAGCAGTGGTTGGGATGTAACAATCATAGAGTTACAGATATAACAATTCTCCAAGAGCGGGTAAAGTGGGGGGTATTCATCGGTAAAATAAAGAAAAATCGCTGGTAATGTTGTATTAGTTAAGTATCCATAACAGAGTAATATCCATTTATATATGACTGTATTTCCTAAATACATAATACATAATTATTTGAATCGCATATATGTGTAATACTTTATTAATATTATATAATAATTAATATGATGAGAAGATGGTTGGGGGTCCGGTCAATGAAAAACACAAATAAGTTCGATTAACTTATTTTAATGTGCCAACGTTTCGGCTAGATTTTCTAGCCTTCTTCAGGGCTAAAAACAGAACAAGATAACAACCACAGTAAGTATAGAAAAATAAAAAATAAAAAGGAAAGTATAAACAGAATAATTTTACACATAAAATGAATAATTTTACAAATTTTTATTATATGTATTAAATTCAAATACATGTGGTTGTTATCTTGTTCTGTTTTTAGCCCTGAAGAAGGCTAGAAAATCTAGCCGAAACGTTGGCACATTAAAATAAGTTAATCGAACTTATTTGTGTTTTTCATTGACCGCACCCCCAACCATCTTCTCCTCATTCATCATCCACGGTCAACTATCTCTCATAATTAATTAATAATTAATATGTGTAATCACGTGGGGGATAGAGTGGGCTCAGGGATCCTCAGGTCGATTGTGTAAATATTGTATATTAGAGTGTAAATGTGACTAGAGACTATATTATTTTATTTATTTATTTTTCATACAGATAGTTTGATTATGTTCATTTTTTTTCTTCTGCTTGTATATATTTTAAGAGAGTTTCTTTTTTTATTCATTTATTTAATTTATTTTATTTTATTTTAGTATGTAAGAGATCATTCGTCACTATTACCTATTGCCCACAACTGTGTGACAGATTGTAATATCTATCAATAAATAAAAAGTAGTATTACAACGAAAAAAAAAAAAAATATTTTGAATCACTCCAATCTCGTGAGGAATATGCACAAAATTTTGCCACTAATAACGGTTAAATATCTCACCCTTGTTGTTTTCGAGGAAGTTCGTTCATAACACCCTGAATTATGTACACAGGATACTGGTATCAGTATGAATTATTATCCTATTATGGAATAGAAATAGCGAATCTCTAAGAGTTAGTAGTAGATAGGACAGTAGGGAAAGAAGCGAGACATGCGAGTAGTGGCAAGGAATTGACAGGACTCTCTCCAACTTGTGGCACAATACATCCAAGCTCTTGCTTTGTTTATTTTATAAGCGGGTTTATCTTTTCAAGAAGTTTGCCTAGACGGTAAGCTAAGAGAAGAACTTTTGAAGAAGTAATCCCTGTGGTGTTCCTCTGATACTTGGTCTAATTAATAAAGTTCGTTTCTATTAACAGTTCTTAAGAAAATTTCTTCTAGGACAAGGATCTTCCCACTTTGTATCTCATCCTGTCAGGACAAGATGAAAATAACTAAATTCATCTTATAAAAGTGTTCTAATAATAGAATTGTAATTGAAAATAACTAAAATTTATTAAATAATTTTGAAAGTTATTAGTCGAACT
>NW_027115801.1:213392-224922 GCF_000696795.3 Halyomorpha halys | reverse complement strand
TAAATAAAACTGTCCATCATGATAAAATAAAATGTAATGAAAAAAATAAACAAATGTACAAAATTAATAAATATAAAAAAATATATATTGCTGAATCCGCTTCGAAAGATCACAAAAGATCTTTCTAGTACAATTTATTAAACCTAGGTGGGCCCACGTCCATACGATGATAACTGACCAATTGCACAAAGGTGAGTGGACGACTGACATTAATCCGAAAGTTGTCTTGTTGCTAGGTACTATAATCTCTACTGGCTGTTGTTTCAGCATTTAAATAATTACAATACAAGTAATAAATAAAGTAGAGGAGGGATCTTTTAAAATAAAAAATCACTTTTTAAATTAAAATATAATTGTAATTAGTAACTTCAATGTAATCAGTTACCAATCTTCCCTCTACACCACAACCCCTGATGAAGACCTGAAACTCGAAACGTCGAAACGTCGAAACGTCGACATAAAATAAATAAATATGGTTTTGTTTATTTATGTTGTTCTTTGCTGACCGCACCCCCCGAACTTCTTCAAGCATAAATGTAATTAAACGAAACAAAAACTACGTTGGTTAACGAATATTTAAAAATTAATATTAAATATGGTATTAACATCTATATTACTACTCTTTTTTCGGAATTGTATTTTCAACCTGAAAAACAAACCTATGTAAGGTTAGCAATGCTATATCCTATCCTAAACAGACATTCCAAATTAAAATCAGAAACAACGGTTCTTATATTTAATACAATTCTCAGGCCACTGCCGATGTACGTCTGTGAAGTCTGGGGAGCGGCATCCTTCACGAAAAGGAAAAAATTAAAAAATTTTCAAAATAAATTCCCACGAATCGGAATGGATGCTCCTTGGTTCATAAGAAACAGCCAATTGCATCGCGAATTACAGATGGAGTCAATAGAGGATTACATAAAAAAAACGGTTCATGAAGTTCCACTCCCAGTTGCCGACAGTTAAAGGAGCAGTGACCTACAACCTGGGAAACCCAACCTCTATCCGAAGACTGAAGCCCAGGCTGCTGTAGGACATTCTGTTATAAATTTTGTATTTATTATTTCATTATTCACACTGTTATGATCAGCTGTTCAACCTTTCGCTTTGACAGCCCTGATGAAGCCCTGCAAAGTGGGCCGAAACGTCGGATATTAAAATAGTTTTAAACTATTTGCTCTTTTTTTGACCGCAACCCTGACCGTCTTCAAATATTTAAATTTTTATGGTCAACTACATATACATATATTTTCTCATTTCTCACCTTTTTTCAAATTAAATTTTTTTTTTAATATTTGAAGTTGAAGTTTTGTTAGGTCTAAAAATGTCGTTATTTTTTGTTATTAATTTTACTTTTTCTTTTATTAAGAAGCATTATTCTAATGTATTTATTTTATCTTTTAATTACAACATTGTATACAGTTAGGGGTGTCTTTTGTATGAAACTATACCCCCCCCCCCATACTCAATTGTTAAAAAAAAAATGTGACGGTTATATCAACCATGTAAGGCCCACAAGACTGATCTGGTATTAAATAAATAAATAAGAAACAACCTGGAAAAACAGTTTTAATTTTATCCCCTTAAATTAATAATTAAATCCTTTCATAGTTCATTCATCCCTTGTTCACTACTAGAAACAGCGTGGTTAGTTGTTTAAAAAAAAAGAAAAAAACGAATAAAAATACTTCTACTCTTGTCACACTATCTCAATGAGTCCTAACTGAAATTAAAATCGATTTAATAGTTTATTGATTTACTGAGTTACATCAAAATCGTTGGGAAAAAAAGAATGTGATAAATCAATTCTATAAAGTAGCACTTCTAGCCAGTCAATTTTATCATTAAACTTTCTTGTCACATCCCAGTCGTATACCAGCTTTAAATATTTAATTTCAAGAGACTTACTTGGAATCCACACACAAGACTGAAACGACAAGAAACTGCTCGTAGATTCCGATTGCTACAACACTTACTTGACAAACGTTCTAAACTTCCCATTCACTACAAAAAATTATTATACACTACAATAACCAGACCAATTTGGACACATAGAATTGAGCTCTGGGGCGCCAGCAAATTATCAAATTCTTCCCGCATCCAATCGTTACAATCCAAAATCCTACGTAAAATCCTTGATGCTCCTTATTACGTCACAAATAAACTATTCACAAAGACCTTAACATCCCATTCGTTGCAGATTTGACCCAAAACAGATATGCGTCTTTTCATTCCAAATCCATTAATTCTTAATCTTTCATCCTTCACAGTCCCTGACAATCTTCCGAGGCGTCTGAAAAGAAGATGGCCACGGGACCTTCTAATTTAAATTAATGTTTGAAGTACCACCAATGGGTGGTTCCTTCCCAAGATTTTCAAGTCTATATGAAACATACATTTTGTACAGTTGTAAATTACATTAAATAAATAATTTAAAAAAATATATATATATATTTAATTTAATTTTCGAACGATTTATCGTTTTGAGGCATACAGTTCTCTCTCACACACATACTGGCCATTTTCGATACTCAGTTATTTGGACTTAGTGGATGTTAAAGGGTGTATATCCGTCGGAAACTAGAATTCGCAATATTTTCCCTCTCTACATATTTCCTATATAGCTAAGTAAATGCCAAATAATTAGAGGGAATCATTAAAAACTTTCATTTATATAAATACACAAAATTGTAATGTAGGCCTTTTTTTGATTTATTGCTGAATGGAAATCTATTAGAAAGGAAGAAGGGCTGGGCTTTCAGAATATATTAGGGGGGGAGAGAGCAGATAATGAGTAGGGGGCTTCTAATCATTCTGCGCTTTTATTTAGCGTTTACAAGTGAGCGCTGAATGCAGGATCCATTACCCGCCCTCGGAGCCATTAATCTAATATCTTGCTTAATTAATGGTCCTCCGGGGGGGCCTTATTTATATTCTCCTCTATTCCCGATGGATAATAACTGTCAAAAACTTTGACTTCTTTCCCTTTTTTTCCCTGCCCACTGAGTCCTCAGTCGGAATTGGAAATTTCAACTACAGACTTAAAAGTAATATATTACTTAAACTTTTTTAATAGATTTCATAATTTATTTGACTTTTTAACTTGGATCAATATATTTATTTTATAAGTTCTTTATATATTCATCGATGATCATTCTAAATCACGAAGGCTGCGAAGGCTATTTCAAGAAAATCGATTGTATCGGATCCTACGGCTTACTGCGCACTTATAGCTTTAAAAATATTTTTCATGTAAACAATTTAAGATGCCATCTTGGAATTTCACAAGAAGTTTGTAATAACAATAATACCTGAAAGCAGCGAAAATCCTTTTAGTGTATTTCGATCGGTAATAATGTGAAATAAAAATAGAATGTTAAGTGTAGAAAGTTTTAACGTGTTAAATTTTATAACTGTAGGATTGTGAGAAGCCTAATTTAAAGTCTATGTTGTATGTTAAATGCTAAGGAGCTCCTTGCGGATTTTCTTGGAAACTTGTTTTGTAACCTTTCCTCCCAGAATTTTAGGTTTTTTCAACTAGTAATTTATTAAAATGCCTAAAGTGAGTGAAAAGTTGAAGTTGTGTGATAGTTTGGCCATTGAAAGTGTTGTTAAACTTGTGAGGAAGAGAATTGAGTATTTCCAGTGAGCAAAGTATTTGCTTTTCAGCACTATCAGATAGAGTACAAATAAATAATTTTAAAATGACATAAAAATAACTAATATAAGAAACCAAAAACAAAATTTAGCTATAAAAAACACTCTAAAATAACTGTTTTTCCAAAAAGGGTCTATAAATGTTGTGGCTCTATAAATAGGTAATGCGTCCGAAACGTTGGAAGCATTGGCACGAAAAAAATCGCCTTCGAATTATAAACCACTAAATAAAAAGCTATAGGCGATAAATGTGAGATTTCGGATAGTGTCAAATTAAAAAGAAAGAAAAAACTTTGTTTATCCACAAAGTGTAGACAAGAGGATAAAAAACTGTTTAAACTGTGTTATTACGGCAATAATAAAATCAATTCGTAAAGTTTTATCAAGCACTGCGAGAGTCGTTTTTTTTTAATGGACAATAACCCTAAATGTTAAATGGTGTTTTTTAATTTATATAAAACTGATGATAATTGAGTAATGCAATAATTGCATTCATTAGAAGTTTCTAGAGCTAGAGCAAAATAAATCACTTTCAAAACTTATAATAGGACCTATAATAAAAGGAATATGGTTCGGGTGCGGTCAAAATAACTCAAATAGTAAATAAACTGTTTATCGTGAGCCAAAATTTCGGCCCACGGTGCTACGTGCTACGTGAAGGCTTTGGAAATAAAGAAAAGTGGCTCGAAACGTTGGCTATGTATTATTTTGTTTAATACCAGATCGGCCTGGTGGGTTAATAAGAGGTACATTTTTTTTAACAATCGATTATGGGGGGGGGGTATAATCTCATATAAAAAGTAGCCCTAACTATACACAATGTTATAAATAAAACTAGAGATTGATGAAATGCGTCCAAGTAATGGTGCGATGACCGTGTTGGCGCATGCGTATTATGTCATTTACTGTGACTAATTTAAAATTGTCACTATAATCAGTAAATTAATATTTTTTTTTTATTTCACTTAAACTTAACATTAATGAAATCAGTATCCCTTGTGTGTGTATGTGCGATGCTTCCATATTTTTCACTTCTTCGTCTATGGTAGACTGATGTACAGCCGAATCTCGGGTGAATTCGAAACTAAATTTAAACCATTTATGAACTGCTCAATACGTTTTTCTATCGCGATCATTATTATCTGGGATTATTACATTATTACTCTTTATGTAAAAATATAATTATAATTAAAATTGTGAATGTGTGAAAACGAGATGGCTCAGTGGCATTTCACCTGAGTTCGTATCCAGCTGTGATAGATGACTATTTATTCTGTTACTCCAGCCCATAAGTCAACCATTTGGTTTTAAGAGCCCTTCGTGGTCCACCCAGCTTCAAAAGGATACCCTTAATTCTGGAAAAATAAAGCGGTCGAGGGTTATTCTGACTAAATCACCTCCTTGCACAACAGTTACTTACAAAATACTCCACCTCTGACCCATAATGGGTTGTATTTCTATAGATTAATGTTCATATTAAATATAGGCACACTAATTTAGCCTACATAAAATGAATCCATGATTTATTCTAAAGGTTTATACTTCGTCTTGCGAAGTTCTTACACTGGAACTCAATATATATTTTTTAATGACCACTGGGATACAGGTATACTCCACAAGAAAATCCCTTCAAAACATTTTTCAAATTTAATTATATTTGTATTGTATAATTTACCGAATAATGATTTCGGCTGATAATTGAGAGCTCATAGAATGATGTAAAATGTAATAAAAGTATGTTAATGATTGTAGAATTTATATATGAAAAAAAATGTGTTTCATTGCTACGTCTGCCTTACACAGATTACTTAGTCATTTGATCTAAAGCAAGACAATTTTTTTCGTATTCCTGAAAAATGTAAGGAATATATTTTAAACAACGTTTTATTTATTTTAAAAAACGTTTTTCTACATTTGAAAAGTACTTATCTGTACTTTTGTTTTAAAAAAACCTAAATCAATAAAGAAAAAAGTAGATAAATAACACATAAAGAAAAAAAACAGTATACATAATGAAAAAATAAATAATTAAGGCACTGTATTGAAAATAAAATATCTATAATAAGTTTATTTGCTTTTGTTTAGTGACGCAAAACATCATTAACGCGAATAATTCCTTACTTAATTTCGCTTACATTTGCCTTATTTTATTTTTTTGTTTGTTCTTTGTTACATTTGGTTCAGTAAATCTTTTGATATTAACAACTGAAATATTAATTTTATTGTTTTATCAAACCAGATATCACTCCTTCCATTATAAACTCTCTAACCACTCAAACCCCCTAGTTTTTCTAATCTTGCATCCTCTTCGATTCCTGACAATCCTCCGAGTATCCTGAAAAGAAGATGGCCACGAGACCAGCTAATGTAAAATGACATTAGAGTGCTACCAATAGGTAGTTTCTCTACACGCCTGTAAAACTCCAATTTAACTTAGATCAGACTTACTTAATGTATTATAATGTACAGTTGTAAATAGCAATAAATAAATATTAAAAAAAAAATGTTTTATCATCGTCTCTGAGGGTTTTTGAAGTTTAATCCTAAGCTATTGAGGTGTGAAATAAGAATATCCTTGGAAAAAAATGGCTAATTGTAAAATTTTAGTTGCAATATTGGCAGTTCAAAGGCGTTTGTTTTTTAAATAATATATAATAATAATAATATCTGCAAGTTTTATTCGATCCAGGAACTGTTTCAAGATCTGATTGTTAATATATGTTTGTGTACTGTACTTCTTTAGTGATGTCTTGTCGATGCCTTCTTATTCCAAATAAAAGGGTTGTCAGAGTTATTAAGGAGGAAATATTTGTTTCAGTTAGTATGTGTAAAATTTAACCATTAGAGGCTGCAAGTCGTAAAACACAATTGAAATTCTACTGAGCTGTGGGAAATTGTTGACTACCTCCTTGCGTGTATTTTGTATTTTGTAGCTAGAGTTGCAGACAGGAGCAGTCTATGCTTTTGACAGTTCTGTATCGAATCTATAAGTTAAATCCTTCTGAAAGGATACTCTATAAGTTAAATCCTTCTGAAAGGATACTCTATAAGTTAAATCCTTCTGAAAGGATACTCTATAAGTTAAATCCTTCTGAAAGGATACTCTATAAGTTAAATCCTTCTGAAAGGATACTGTATAATTCAATTATGCGTAGGATACTGTAGGATATTGTCTGATAATGATGGAAAATAGATTCATCGAATGTGTTATACCAATATTCGATTAGCATCAGATCCTGTTCTTGACATGCCTGCACATGATGCCTGCATTTATAACTTCATTCATATTCTGCGGTTATATTAAATGTTTTCATTATTGATAGAAGCTCTTACTTGTTTATTACTTATTTAGTATAAAAGTAATCTTGGTATACATATGTTTTAATTTTTTTTAAAATCGTTACTTTTAGAATTATTACTTTTTTCTACATTTTTCGAAATCATTGCCAACATTTACATTATTAATAATAATAAAAATCGATAAAATATATTTTCTAGTTCATTGGTATTGCTTAGTTTGAATAGAAGATTTGAAACAAGTGGGACCACCCATACTATAAGCAATTAATAACACCAGCGCACGTGTCGCTAAAATAAATAAAAGACATTTTCTTGTGAGCTGTTGCCCAAAGTAAAGAAGAGATTTTTTTTTCTATCTGTTTTTCTTCCTGACTTCAATGAAGATTATCAGCGGGATAAGAGAAAACAAGAATGGAGAGGATGTCGCCTTCATACACATAAAAGTCAATCTGAGTGAGTGCACTCTGTTTCATTTCTAATCCAGTAACCTTATACCTGTTCAATATTATTAAATTAAAAATTCACACGTTTTTTTAGGCTCACCCTTCATAACCTGTAATCACCATAGATTTAGTATTTCTCTCTTCTTCAACAAACCTAAAAGTTGTAAATAAATTCATCTTTGTTCAGTTTCAAGTCCTTTAATCAAATTAAAATCCACTCATTAACCCAACCAACATTCCTAAGTGAGGTAACAATTGTCATCCAGTTTAAGGTCAACTTTATACAGGTATATATTTTTTATTTTGTTAATTATAGTAACTTATCATTACTTCAATAAAAACTATGTAAAATTACTAGTCAAAATTGATGAGTCTGCCAAGTTTAGGTAAGTGGAATAAAAAATGGTGGCTGTTTCAAAACGTTTCATAAAAATGTTGTATGGAACCTACTGAAAAATAAGTAGTTAGTGAATTTATTTTGAAAAAATCTATATCTGAAAAACCATTTGACATACAGATGTCTATCAGCACTCAAATTAAAGCTAGTTTAATAAACTATTATAAAGTTCTTTACGTTTATTTTCGTATGAGTAGCAGTTTTCATGATATTTGCTAGATAAATTGATTTATAATTGTTCGGCCAAATTTTCATTTCCAAATTGATATTCATATGTGAATATCATAAAAACTACTACACGAAGATAAGTGCCATAAACTACTTTATAGTAAGTTAAATTTCCTTTATTTTTAGTGTTGGCAGACATAAGTGCGTCTTATGAATCTCGAGATATACGTTTTTAGAAATCCAAAATTTTGTACGAACGTAACATTTTGTGAGATCATTTTGTCAAATATCATAAATGCTACTACTGCTACAAAGATAAACATTATTCCCTATTTTATATCCTTATAGTAAATTTAAATAGCTTTCATTTGAATGCTAGCAGACATCTGCACGTACTATTCTTTCTAAAATAAAGGTTTTGAACTACAAATCAATTTATTTTAGCAAATATCATGAAAACTACTATTCCTACGAAGGTACAGATAATTAACTACTTTATAACACATTAAACTAGCTTTAATTTAAGTGCTAATAGACATCTGTAGGTCACATAGTTCCTGAGATATAGATTTCTCAATATAAATTAACTAACTACTAATCTTTCAGTACATTTTTATGAAATGTTCATTTTTAAAAAGCTATATTTCGAGAACTATTGGACGTAAATACCTCTTCTAGGGCTAATATTTCAATTTACTATTCTTTAAATTAAGTTTAGAAACAGCCAACATTTTTTATTTCCCCTACCTATATACTTGGCAGACTCATCAGTTTTGACTAGTAATTATACATAGTTTTCATTAGTAGTAATCAAAAATTGGGGTAAAATAACTAAATTTTTTTTCTTCCCGGCTGTTTTACTAATACGCTCCTATCAGCAAAGACACAAAACAGGAGGACTTGGCCTTAAGACGAGTTGTTATTACAGATAGACATATTGCAAAATAAATTTTATAAAAAGGACATCATTTGATAATTACTAGAAGCATTAGTTTGTTTTTAATATTTTATTTTGTGCATTTCCTTTATTAATAGTTTTCTGAACGAGTCAATGAAATAGAATGACAATGATATGTAAACATAAAGTTTCGATATCTAAGACACTAGTTAAATAAAATATTAATTGGGCAATTAAACATTTATTCTCAACATATTAGTTTGTAGGAACTTTTTAAATTCATTTAGTGTTATGGCTATAAATTTGCAGAATTAATGGAATTTGTTTCAATCGGTAATTTTTTAATTTAGTACTCCGTTTATCCCTCTCATTTCATATACGTGTTTAGTATTGATTCGTGATTTTAAAAAAAAGTTAAAAGTCTTATTGTGAATTTTACTGCATATACAGTTCACACCATAGCAGTTGCTCTATTGGATGTAAAGCGGCTTCTATGTGACAGTAGATTGCTGTTACATGTCACCTATCGCATAATATCTGAAGTATAGTACTGTCACGCTTTACTGTCGGAATATGGGGCTATTTGATTTGATATTATTTTTTAAAATTGTTAACTAATCATAATTTATTCATTTAACATTTTTTAAACAATAAATTAATCAATTCACTAAATATTTAATGTTAAATAAGATTATCTCTTATTATACCCTTTTATTGATTTATCTGAAACCTCTCTTTATTTAAAATTAAAATATAACTTATTACAACATTCTCTAACTGTAAACAAATTATTATAATTTTTTATTAACTTCCAATTATCTTTTGTAACTCTTAAGTCATTAAGCACTTTTTTATATATTGATAGTTCAAACAATAGCAACTGTAATTTGATTATATATGTACTTGCTGTTTATCTGATATGTCTGCAGGAGGTTTCCTTGGTGCCTTGAGTAAATAAAGTGGATGTGTGTTCTTAAAAAGTACTCACCAGTCAGGTCTGGAAAATGTGTATCTTTGACACTTTGGAGACGGTACTTTTTTCTTCTTAGTTTCCATTGGTCGAAATTCATTAAGAACTGTCCTCACTTCAATTACCAATTGGCGCCTCCTACATTTATAACGAACTCCAAAGTGTAGCATTCTTTAATCTTAGAAAGGCTTCAAATATCAAATTTTGATTTATCCTTAGTTATATGTTTATTGTTTATAGTTGCTCACGCTGAGCAGAGAAGGGTTGAGTTAAAAGAAAATAATAAAAAAAAAAGTAATTAATATAATAGCAAAAGGAAAAAAAGACGAAACAATAAAGGATTACTGCTTAGGTGCCACGTTATTTTTTCTTGGAAATAACGAAAACCCCGAAGCATTATGTCCACAATATAACTAAAATATACCCCTATATAAACAATTGTTGAATTATGACCACTGGCGAATATCTTTACATGTAGATAACGGAAAACCTAAGGGTGTTACCTACCCACCTGTTGAATTATCGTAATATTCAGTGAACAACAACAACAAAAAAATAAGTAAATTTACAAGTTGAAAGCAGAGAAAGAACAGCAGAACTGTATGTACAAAAGTTTAATAATAAGAAGAAATATATTCACAGAATGAAAAAGAAAAAAAAAAGAATTCTTATCAATTAATAAAACAATTAAAACTTATAGGTTGACTTAACCTTAACTTAAAAGCTTAACCTTAATAACTATATTTACATTATTATTCTCTTATCCAGGACATGCTGAAGAAACGTCACTGCAATATATCCCCACTTCGAGTGTTAATGACCGTCCATTGAAGTAGAACACTATAATTTTGAAAAAACAAAAACATACAATGACATTTTCCATATAATGCTATTTCGGTTCAAACAGTAAAGACAGAGGGCCTTTAAACTATTACCACTTCACATTGAACAATCATAACGTGTTCCGAAATCAAACTGTCACCTTCACAAAAACGAAACCCACTCGTCTGAACATATTGCTCGTGTTTTGTTTTTTCCATGACAACCGTAACACCTCTTCTCTAAACCGTAACAAGTGGGATCTGCGATTATTTGTACCTGGTGATTACCGTATATTCCTTGATCCTTTATTTTTTAAATAAAACCACCTCACTTATAACTATTTATATAATCCTTAATATAATATGGATGAAGGAACGTTATTGTTAAAATTACAGTGACAATTGTATCATTATAATATATCATATATATTGGGCCTTATGATAATAATATATATAATCTATTTTTTTCTTCAAAGTTTGGTCTTTCTAACCACACACTTTCCCACATTCTTGATGATATATTCAACTACCACTTAATAAAAATAATAAAACAAACAAACAAAATTCACAAGACCGAATGAAGAAGACGTAAAAAGTAATATCCCTACAGCGGAAAAGGCAGAACCGCCGTGATTTTATGAAATCAGAAGGTAGGAGATGAAGGAAAAACAGAGAGGTATAGTAATATCGGAGACCGCCCTCTCTCTGGCTAGGTATATAAATAAGGTCCTCAACCTCCTGAGGTTATTGTGCCATGCCATACGCCTTCCCATCCCACCGACCTTATCTTTATTTATCTTCACTAAACCTCATATTTAAATAGTTATAATATAACTAATGATGATGTATCGCAGATAAAATAATATATATATA
>NW_027115801.1:182976-213132 GCF_000696795.3 Halyomorpha halys | reverse complement strand
AAAAAAAAAAAAAACTCTCTTAAAATATATACAAACAGAAGAATAGAAAAGATGACCATAATCAAACTATCTGTATGAAAAATAAATAAATAAAACAACATAATGAAAACATCTTTTAGCGACGTTTCGCTACTTTATTGTTAGCATAGTCATGCCCTACAATGAGAAAAACGCATTTTTTTAGAACATACATTCACTTCTGATAATTTCTACAAACTACAAGTACACAGTGTAATCTCTGACTAATAAATATTATAATCAAAATATGGTTTTTAACCCTGCATCGAGTGTGACCCCTATCTCCCAGTAGTTTCATCTCATGCCGTCAAGAAAGGACGTCACACGGGCTCACCGCGCCCGATTACGTCACAAATCGAAGGTAAAACTTTTTCACTTTAGATAGTAAATATGTATGTGTTAGAGTCATGTTCGTCAGGTACCATTACCGTTTATGAATGGGGTTCGTGTGCCTGTCAGGATCACCGCGCCTTTCTGGTGTCTTTCAGGTTCATCGCCCCTCCTAGATTTTTTTTATGAATTCTTCAATTGTTATTTCAGGATTTCTTTGATTTTAGGGAGACAACAATATTCTGGCCTTTTTGGTTTAAACGACAAAAAAGTGTTGGCAACCTACGTCACATGCATGAATAAATGGGTACTCCTGGTTTCTTCTCTGCTCGGAACAAAGCTATTGATAAAATTATTGGAAAAACAAAACATGAAGTCATATTATAATGCTCACAAAACTGGAGTTGATACTGCTAACCAAATGTGGGCTACATACAAAGTGCAGCGAAATACACATCGATCGCCAATGACTGTTGAACTTGAGAGGAATCAATTCCATGGTTATTCGCCTCGGAAATCAATTGAAATGATTTCCAAGAAGAATTTTCCTCAAATAATTTTCACATGAACTGTGTATCAGACAACTTCAGCGAAGAAGCTAGCTGAAATCCAGCCTTCACACCTCCTTGAAAATTCGTCTCAAGAGAGAGCTCTTCCGGCTGATGATCGTTCGAAATCAACCCCTCCCCACCTCCAAAAGCGGCCCAGATTTTGCAACCAAGGAATTTTCGCCTCATTCGAAACCACTCAATGCAACATGCTTTTCAGCCTGTTCTTCCGATCCTTCATCGGCTTTGATGGACGATCAATCCAACTTATTTCTGTCCCACACATTTCAACTTCATGTCTGACCCCTTTTTGAATTTTGTTTCGAGGATAAAAGGTCCTACTTTGGTTTATATTCATAAACATGATATGCGAATTCCGCATTTTGACTTTTTTTTTATTTCTCTACCTAAATAAAAAATAAGAAATGTTTTAAATTTATTTTATATTTTCCCCTAATTGTCTACATCCTCAAGATGATTGGTAATTTTTGGTTTAGTTAAACAAGGCGATTTAGGGACTTCACGAATTCTTATGTATCGTGTGCCTGTCAGGCTCACCGCGCCCAGATTTTGAGAATCTTTGACCGCGCCTACGAAGGATTAATACAAACATTGTTTACAATTCTAACTCCAGTGTGTTCTTCATTATGGTGCTACCATCCTCAGATTTGGGAAGAACTGAAACGCTTTTTAAATGAAGGTAAGGTGTGTTTAAGTTTCCCCACTTGAACCGTATTTTTTCCCTCAGTAAGTACTCAGTCTGTTGATGTCTTGTCTGTTTCTATTTTATGTTGTTAATTGTGTCTTTAAATACATAAAGATAGGTTAGAATAAAATGAATTTAGATTTTTAATTGATGACTTGAGGATACGTTTTTCTATTGTGATAATTTCTTTTACATTTCGCTTGAAGTTTTTTTCTTGATGTATGGTTTTTGGTGCATCAAATTTAAATTTATGTCCAGTTTGTCTAAAATGTGTTAGTGAGAGCAGTTTGGTCAGGTTTGTTATAGAGACACAACTATATTTGTGTAGATTCACAAAGACAGTATCGTAAAAGAAGAGTGTATCAACACAAATATAGTATTAATATCTGGATCTATATTTCTATCATTGTTTCTAGGTCATTATATCTATGATCTATATTTGGGTTTCATTATATGTATGATCTGTATCTGGGTCATTATATCTAGAATCTATAAAAAATGTATTATTTTTTAAAAGTAAGTTACTGTTAAAATTATATATGCTTTGAAAATAGCATGTAAATTCAACAGTTTCTGTCTAAACCTACTTAAAATGTATGTTTGTAACAATGTATTAAATTGTTATGTATTGTTTGTCATGCTAAATATATGTTGCAATTATTGTTTAAAAATATATATATATAAATAAACTATAGTATATAAATAAACTATATACTTTACAGACTTCCATATAATCAATATCCACTTTAATGCATTTCGATAGAGCAAAAAGAAGGAGATGCTGTTTATTTTCCATTTTCCTTAAGGTAAACTCTTCTATAGATCGGCTCCTTTGAGTTATCATTTTGGAATTATTGTCTCCTTTGATCTCGCAACTAAGTTGTTTTTTTTTTCTTTTTCTTCCCTTATACAGACTGAAGGAGATTGGCGCCTGGAAATGTTTGTAGATTGGAAGTAGACGGAGTTGGACCGAATACACTTTTAGCCGCTTAATACTTCGACACGCCCACCACCCAACGCCCAATCATCTCTGAATAAAACATGGTTCTTCTTGTTATCGCCAGTTGATGGTATCATTATCCTGGGTTCAATTCCAGCCACGATTAAGGAGGAGTCTTCCACAATAATGATCCTGTTAGCAAGAGTATTTATTTATAAAACAATAATAAATTACGATTAATTAAACCGATTGAGCTACAAATGTCAAAAATGAATAAATTATGATTAGTTAACAATTTAAAAAAATTAAATCAAATCAAATAACCCCATCATTCCGACAGTAAAGCGTGACAGTACTGTACCTCAGATATTAGGCAAAAGTTAACGTGTTACCGCAGTCTACTGTCACATAGAAGCCGCTTAAATTAGTAGTACATAAATAAAATTAGTAGATCTTCTAAAATTAATTTTTTTTTTATTCCGAGCTTCTATCTTTCAAACTATATCGTACCAATAGAAAACCTAATAGAACACAACATTTAAAGTAATTCACACATGTAATAGAACTCATCATTATGAGAAATAGTTGACCGTGGATGACTTATACGAGGAGAAGATGGTGGGTTATTTTACCCCCCCCTTCTTTTCTCATTTTCCTTACCCACGTTATTAGTTATGTTCACCTTACATTATTATTGTTGTTTTCAATTTTTTTTTTCTATTCATTCCTTTTGTTAAACTTTACTTATATTTTGCCTCTTTATCTAATATTATGGTTACATATTTCATTTTTTACATATATACATATTTTATTTCTCACATTTCATAAAAAGATTACTAAAAAGTCAGTAGTTAAACAGTGAATAATGAATAAATAATGGTGAATTTTCCAAAATTTAAAAAATAAAATTTATTCGGAGCTTCTATCTTCCAAACTATATCGCACATGCAGAAAAAATAAGAGAACACATAATTTAATTACCAATGAATACGCAGATATTTTTTTTCCTTATGCCGTAAAGCCATACAGTATAGTACAAGAGACCAAGAAGAGAAAAAAGACAGTTATCTCACCGCAATTTTTTATTACATTAATGAAACCTATGTATAATCAATAGTCAAAATTGATGAGTCTGCCAAGTACAGGGAGGGAAAATAAAAAATGGCGACTGTTTCAGAGTGCTAATAAAAAATATTTTTTCATTCGGAGCTCTATATCTTAAAAAGTAGGAACAACACAAGCAAACATCATTTAAAGTAGAGTACATTTGCTAAAATCTGAGCCCTAATAGAGTTATTTACGTTAAATAGTTTTCGAGGCATAACTTTTTAAAAAGCAGCATTTCATAAAATTGTTGTATAGGACGTACTGAATGATCAGCAGTTAGTAAATTTATTTTTAAAACTTTATACCTCAATAACCATTTGACTTACAGACGTCTATTAGCACTCAAATTAAAGCTAGTTTAATGAGCTATAAAGTAGCTTAGGATGTTTATCTTCGTAGGAGTAACAGTTTACATGAAATTCGCTAAAATAAATTGATTTATAGTTGTTCGGACAAATTTTCATTTGTCAAATTTATAATCATATGTGAATATCATAAAAACTACTACCTCTACGAAGATTAGTGTCATTAACTACTTTATAGTAAGTTAAATTACCTTTATTTTGAGTGTTGGCAGACATATGTGCGTCTTATGGATCTAGAAATATATTTTTTGAAATATCCAACATTTTATCCGAACAACTAGAAATTAACATTTTGTGAGTTTATTTTGTCAAATATCATAAAAACTACAACTCCTACAAAGATAAACATTAATAACTATTTTGCAGTAAATTTAACTAAAAGTAATCAAAAATCGGGGTTAAATAACTGCCTTTTTTTCTTCCCGGCTCTTGTACTAATAGCATTAAGCATTATTGTCAGATTTTTCCCTAATTAAGTATACCGAATGTATAAATGGACTCCGGAGGGCTCTTAAACCCACAGGGTTGACTCCCGACTATCGTAACAGAATAAGTAATTATGTATCCAGAGCCCTTGGAGTTAGTAGCACAGAGCCTTTACCATTTAACCACTCTGCTCTCTTTTAGGGTATTATACATTGTTTATTCAAATCCGTACTTTCATCGAATTTAATTGTATTATGAGCAGTTATCGTTTAGTGCAATCCATTCTACATGTTATCACTGAAATATGCTGAACTAAAAATAAATATTTATGTTATTTATTGTATTTTTTTATGAAACATGACCGAATTAAAACAGACATCAAACCGTATTCAAGCTAGAAATCGCTTTCTACTAAGTCATTTTCTATTTTTAACGGTAGGTCCTTTTGATCTTTCACATAAATTTCGAATAGTATTCAGTTAATGATATGCATGAAAAATGCCTACCTAATCTAAATCTAAGGTGGGTGGGATCAGGAACAGGACATAGCTAGGAAAATATTTCACAAGGAGAGCTCTGTTTTTAATTTGGTTTAAGTCAATTTTAGACCCGCCATGACATTTTTCTTCTCTCTTGCACGACACTATCTGGAACCACGGCTGGCCATGCGAGCTGTTCTCGTCCAGTCCTGTGATAATATCAAAAGGGAATTTATAGAGTCCCAGTTAAGGAACGCCACCTACAGGATATTTTTTTCATTATGGTCATATTGATTTAGTTTCATGTACGAGCAAAAGGAATTCTTTATCCCAAGAATTATAACTCAAATTATTAAATAATATTGTATAGCTAAATAATGTAATATATGGAATAAAGTAACTAAAAAGGAATATAAATTTATTATTAAATAATAATTCATTAATTAAAACGTCACCAATATATTATTCTTATAATTCTAAAAATCAAGAAAATTTTATTCATATTTGGGAAACATTTACACAAGAAAATTACAATCTTTAAATATATTGTATTTCAAATTTATCAATTTTAGCTGTGACATTCTCATTCGTCAAAAAAAGATTAGTTTTGAAATATATATATATTTTTTTTGTAGGTCTTGATTATCAGTAAATAACATAGCTATATTTGAAAATGAATTTATGAGTAAATTTTGTATATTACATTTTTTTATTGATAGCCTGAATCTTGTATTTTCGCTTCAAATAGTTTCTTTTCCCGATGTATGATTATTGAATTTTAATTTTTTTTAATCATTTATTTATTGTTATTTACAACTGTATAGCATATATACAACAAGTAAATTTGCTGGAGGTATCTCGAGGCCATCTTCTTTTCAGACGCCTAGGAGGACTATTAGGTAATGAAGGAGAAGCCAGGTTAGAAACAAGTGGATTTGGATGGTTGGGAAGTTTATCATGGAAGAAATGGTATCTGGTTTTAACAAAATCGGCAACATATGGGACATTGAGGACCATGTAAGGATCATTAAGGATTTTGGACAGTAAGGATTGGATTCGAGAGGAATTTGATGGTTTAGTGGAGCTCCAAAGCTGCGTATGTCCAGATAGGCCTTATAATTGTCATGTAGATCAGTCTTTTGTAATGAATTTAAATTTAAGTCCTTAACTTGCTCAGCCTCCACTGGATCATTACACGCGCCGTGTTGAGAGGACTGCGCTGGGATTTCAAAGAGCTCTGCTCTAAACCTTTCAAGTAAGGGATAGAATGGGATCAGGGATCCTCAGGTCGATTGAGTAAATATTGTATATAAGAGAGTAAATGTGGCTACAGATTATTTTGTATATTTATTTTTTATGAACATGGTTTGATTATGTTTATTTTCTTTATCCTTTTGTTTGTATATATTTTGAGAGAGATTTTATTAATTCTTAAGTATTTTTTTTATTTTATTTAAATTTTGTTTTAGTATGAATATGATCAGTCATCACTATAACTTATTGCCCAACAACGTTGTGAGAGAATGTAATATCTATCAATAAATAAAGTTTTGAATACAAAAACAAAATTATATCCTATGTAGTTTGGTCAGGTTTGTTGGGGTTGTACGTTATAGAGGTACAACTATATTTGTGTATATATACCCTCTTGAGATACTGTTTTGAAGTTCGAAAATAGTATTTCCTGTAGTTTTCTTCACAGGGAATTTTATACAATATTTTAGATTGTATTTCTATTTCACTTTTGTCTTTGATGCAAAGTTTGAATTAAGTGCCTGTGTATGTAATTGAATAATCTTTTTTATTTAGAGTTTTTGAAATCCTCTCTGATAGTTTTGGTATGTAAGGAATGATGTATCGTAGTACCTTTTCCTGTTAGTTTCGTGGGGTTTAGGCAGTGCCGATGTTAGTGTTTGCTATGGTAATTGGCAGACTAGTACCAATTTGATAGGAGGAGATCGATCTTTGATATTTTATGGTATTTAGTGGATATTAACCCCCCACCGGTTTATTAAAATTATAGTGGTGTTGGCTGATGTAACATATCTTCCAGAGTGAATAGGTTTTTGCTAAAATTTTGTTTCTATCTCCTCAAAATCTAAAATATAGAGATTAATTTTATTAATTAATAGGATTATTATATACAATGACTTAGTTGTTGTATTATATATATGCTTTCCAAGGGGAAGAGAGTCGGTTGAGGACAAGAAGTTGGGACCCAGCAGTTAGTGGTGACAGCTATGGCTTTCATTGTCAGTGGGCCAATATCCCTCCAGCACTCCAGCTCCAGCACTCTTCCAGATTTCGCAATTACTTGGATGTCTTCTCCACTGTCTCAGCCAAAGTTTCATCTCTACAACTTGACTGAGCTCATTTCAAAAATAGAGACTTTATAATAACCATATTTCTAAGGAGTAGATTATAACTATTCCCATAGGTTTCATTTAAACTAATATTGGAAATATATAGCAGGATATTAATAAATGTCAATAAAAGTACGTAAATAAATATATAATTTATTTTGATATGTATATATTATTTTCACAGAAAGGAGTAAAAGAGATTCCCCCATCATTTGTATTTTCCAAAATTTATTTTTACTTCGGAACTGAGTTATATATTGAATTATTTTAAAATTATATTATTGAAAAAAAACTATAACCAATAGTAATTTTATATATTAGTTGTCAAATATTTAGGAAATTTTTAAAATGCTTTGATATTTTACGGCTCTGAACTGTTCAAGCTAAACATACGAAACAAGTTTTTTATATTCACAATAGTCCTCTTTAACCAGAAGAGATAGGTAACGATTTTATGGTGAATATGTGATTTAGTCTCCATATGGTTCCTATCACTGGACTTTTATTTTTCTTTTGGCCATTATTCCATGTGCTTATTGGATCCTCGATCACTGAAAAATTTCACTATGGATTCTTCTTGGAGACTGTAAACGTCGTCTGAGACGCCAACAAGCAGTCAATTTGTTTTTTGTTTTTTGGCCCACGTAAAATGTAGAGAGGTTTTCTACCATCACCAGAAGTTAATACTTTTATTTATTTTTATCTGTAAGCTGCAAAATAATCTTTCATATATATATTCATGAAGTCATTTGAATCAGTCTGGTTCACACTCCTAAATCTGTTTACGCCTATTATTGCCTATTTTCACTATCTCCAACGTTAATTATAAGCGTTTCTTCCACATGGGATTCTCAAGCCCAAATCTCTAATAATACCTAAGATATAGTTTATCTAAAAGCAACATTTCATAAAAAATGTACTCTAAAATCAGTAATTATTGAATTTATTATGCAAAATCAATATCTCAGCGCCTACGAGGCGTGAAAACATCTATAAGCACTTAAATTAAACTTAGTTTAATGTGCTATAAAGTAGTTTATGATGTTTATCTTCGTAGGAGTTGTAAGTTTCATGAAATTTTCCAAAGTATATTATCAAGATAATAATTTCTGGCTGTTCGGACACAATTTTTGATTTATTAAATACATTATTTCAGGATCACTCTGACGTGCAGATGTCTGCTTGAAATTAAATTAAAGACAGTTCAATTTTCTTTAAAGTAGTTTATAACTATCAATTAACACAATTTTGATCCTTTTTTTCCTCTCAACTTTTATTCTTTAAAACTCTCCAACATTTCGGCCCTCAGGCCATTCTCAAGGAAACAACTTACAAAAAGTTTTTTTGTTATTATATAACAATTACATTATTTCCTTCAACTACAGACTGATTTTTTTGGCCATACCTTCAATATTGATGTCATTGCTTTTTTAAAAAACCCAAAATTGCAGGCTAATTGCCCTTGTCACATCTTTAAAATAAATTAATCATTAAAATAATATCATACTCACTTCATTAAATTTTTGTTTTAAAACAGATTTCTTACTTACATAACTTGTTTTTAATAAATTGATATCCTAGATTTAAAACTTTTTTACAAACCACTTACCTTTCTTTCATTTATATTTACAACTTAAAAACAGAACCTACCTTCAATAGGTTAGGACTCTGTTATCACCTTATCATACAACAATAACTTTTTTATCATTAATTTACATTTTTAATATAATTTAATTAACATTCATTTTTAATTATTTTGCTTATATTTAAAATCCAAGAAAGTGGTTTGTAAAAAAGTTTTAAATCTAGGATATCAATTTATTATAAAAAAGTTATGTAAGTAAGAAATCTATTTAAAAACTGAAATTTAATGAAGTGATTATGATATTATTTTAATGATTAATTTACTTTAAAGATGTGACAAGGGCAATAAGCCTGCAATTTTGGGTTTTTTAAAAAGCAATGACATTAATATTGAAGGTATGGACAAAGAAATCAATGTGTTGTTGAAGGAAATAATGTAATTGTTATATAAAAATAAAAAAACTTTTTGTAGGTAGTATCTTTGAGAATGGCCTGAGGGCCGAAACATTGGAAAAATTTTAAAGAATAAAAGTTGAGGGAAAAAAAGGATCAAAATTGTGTTAATTGATAGTAGACTGAACCACTCTCAAACAATCATAAGTAAAAAATAATTAATAAAGTAATTATATAAGAACAAAAATTTTTTTTGTAGGTAGTATCCTTGAGAATAGCCTCAGGGCCGAAATGTTAGAGAGTTTTAAAGAATAAAAGTTGAGAGAAAAATGGATCAAAATTGTGTTAATTGATAGTGGACTGAATCACTCTTAAACAATCATAAGTAAAAATAATTAATCTAGTAGTTTATAACGTTTATCTTTGTAGTGGTACTAGTGTTTATTATATTTGCTTAAGAATATGAATTTTTCTTGTGAAATATTGTCCAAACAACAAAAATCAATTTATTTTAGAAAATATCATGAAGTACTTCTCCTACGAAGATAATCATTATAAACTACTCATACATTAAACTAGCTTTATTTTGACAAATAATCGACATTTGTACGTCTCATTATTCTTGAGGTATAGATTCCTCACAATAAATTCACTAACTACTGATCTTTTAGTACGTTCCTGGCAACATTTTTATGAAATTTTGCTTTTTAAAAAGAACTTATCTCTAGCTTTAACTATTGAACGTTAAAAACTCTATTAGAACTTAAATTTTATCAAATTTACTCTAATTTAAATAATGTTCTCTTAGATTTTCTATTGTTTTTGGTAATTTTAAAGATATAAAGCTTCGAATAAATAATTAATTATTTTTAGCGTTTTGAAACAGCGGCCACTTTTTATTCCCTCTACCTATACTTGGCAGACTCATTTTGACTAGTAATTCTACACAGTTTTCATTAAATTAATACAAAATTGGGGTTAAATAACTACATTTTTTCTGCTCTTGGGCTGTTATACTATTTATATTGAGGGACTTGATCGTAAGTCAAACTGAATAATCAGTCATTATCTTTGTAGGAGTATTAGTGTCAATGATATTTGCTGAAGAATATGAATTTTTCATATGAAAATTAGTCCAAACAACTAAAAATCAATTTATTTTAGAAAATATGACACATGCATATTGTCAGTTAATAATTATCCTTCCATTGTATCCCAATCCCTCCAATCCCACATCACCACCCTTGAAGAATGGTGCCAAAACTGGAGGATTAAAATTAAATCCAATAAATCCCACCAAATCACATTTACCCTTCGGCGTAAACCTTCGTCTTGCCCCACAGTATCTTTTAATAATACCCCACTTATTCCTGTCAAACAGATCCGTTACTTAGGACTAAATCTGGACAAACGACTGACATGGAATCCTCATACAAGACTGAAAAGACAGGAAACTGCTCGTCGATTCCAACAATTACAACATTTACTAGACAAACGGCCAATCGATTACAAAAGACTGATCTACATGACTATTATAAGGCCTATCTGGACATATGGAATTGAGCTATGGGGCTCCACTAACCCATCTAATTCCTCTCGAATCCAATCCTTACAGTCCAAAATCCTTCGTAAAATACTTAATGCTCCTTACTTTGTCACAAATCAAATCATCCATCAGGACCTCAATGTCCCCTATGTTGTCGATTTGGCCAGAACCAGATACCAATTCTTCCATAATAAACTTCCCAACCACCCAAACCTACTCGTTTGTAACCTGGCTTCTCTTTCGCTACCTAATAATCCTCCTTGGCGTCTGAAAAGAAGATGGCCTCGAGATCTTCTCCTTTACAAGTGTTTTTGGAGTGGAGTTCTATCAATGGGTAGATTCTCCACATGTTTGTATCATGTCATAATATCACTTACAGCAAATTTACTTGATGTGTATATATGTATACAGTTGTAAATAACAATAAATAAATTATTAAAAAAAAAAGTTTTAGAAAATATCATCTACTACTCCTACGAAAACAATCATTATAAACTACTCTATAGTGCATTAAACTAGCTTTAGTTTGAAAAATAATCAACATTTGTACATCTCATCATTCTTGAGGTATAGATTCCCCACAATAAATTCAGTAATTATTAATTTTTGAGTAAATGTTGCTTAAAAAAAAAAAAGTATATCTGAGATACTACTGAATGTAAACAGCTTACAGTTTTAGCTCTGAACAGCCTTGTACTCCAGGGCTCACATTTTACTAAATTTACTCTACTTTAAATGAGGTTCTTTTAGTTTTTTTTGTTTTTTTTTATGTTGTTGGTAGTTTTAACCATAAAGAGCTCCGAATAAAAAATTAATTTTTTTCTAATTTTTGAACAGCCACCATTTTTTGTTCCTCTTGACTAAACTTGTTAGACTCATTTATTTGGACTGATAATTATTCCTAGTTTTCATTAAATCAAAAATAAGAGTGATGTAACAGATCGTATTTTTTTTCATTAGGCCCTTTTATTAATAGGTTCAAGCTTCTTGTCCTAAGGACAAAAGCTTCGAGAAGTCAATATAATTTTCAGTTGTAGAGGTCTCTCGCATATCCAGGTTCCACTTAACCTTTAACCTTTATACGGTAGTATAAGTAATATTATATTTTTAGATAGATATGATTTTATTTGTGAAAGACAAAATCTTGTACAAATTAATTACACAATATACAATTATAAAACAAAACCTGAGTCTAGTGCTTCATTACAAAAACAATAAACAAAAGATAAAAACAAGTTCTCTATAACAAAACAATAAACAAACAAAAAACAGATTGGATATTGCACAACTATTAATATAATATCATTGCTCCATTATATTAAACTTAAAATAATGAGAATTCTTTTAAATAAACGAAAGTGTGGTATAAATCTTCGAAGACTATTTACATAATAGAAATTATATATCACTTACAAAATTAAACTTATTACATATTGTTACAATGTAAATATATAGTCTGTTCAATTTGGCTTCACTATCAATGTTCAATGTATTTTCAATGTTTTGTAAGTCGCAAGATACGGATATGGGTGGCTTTAAGATATATTGTCTAATTTCTATAAAGGTGGAACAATGTAGGAGGATGTGGTACAAGCTATTATTGAAAATAGTTTTTGTAGAATTGAAAGAGTTCGTTTGCCTTGAAAGTGATGGTTTTGATTCCGTGGTATAAAGTAATATTATACTAACTATATATATACCTATACACATATTTTTTTCTATGTATACATTCGAAGTCCATATCAAATATTGTCCAGTGAGGCAATCCATATTTCCATGATAATACTCTATCCGAAGAGGGTGTATATTGGTCTAACTTCCAACTTCTTTTCCCGAGAGAAGTTATGCGCATAAAGGACCAAGGCCGGGGGATAAGATATTCAGGACCCACGCTTGGAGGAGTTTTATCACAGATGCTTAAATTTTTCCACTGTCCCCTCCTCCCCCATTACCATTGGTAATCTAAACTCTGGTCTTGGGGATCTAATAACCACACTTTTACAGTTGTATTCATGTATGCAATGAATATTAATCTCTTCAATAGGAAACATTTAGGTCGATAAATATAGATACATTAATATCTTTATTATTCGTATCTATAAATGTTTTTGTTTTAATATATTATATATCAAGAAACGTTAGTCGTATTATTAATTAAACTTTTTATTTGCACCTGTAGGTATAGTTTATTATCAACAAATAATCTATACCAATCAGGTATGGCATGAGTAGTATGAGGGAGACAACATCCAGTGGTGCATCCTCATGGCGTTAAGTAAATTATTTGATTGCACAAGGTCTCGCATCCAACTCCTCTTCAGTCTACGCCCAGTTACTTCAGCGATGTCATGTGTTGTTATCTGTCGTACAAATTTATTAGAATGTCCATGTAGTCTCTTGTGAAACCGTTTGTAAGTCATATGAATGTGGTTCGTTACAGTCGGAATGCGTAGGTCGGTATGAATGGACTCGTTTCAAATGTGTAGTGTTCGTTGCAACTCACAAAAATTGAATCTGTGACTTTTTACCAGGTCTATAAATTTGACCGGCGTAAGTCCTAATGGGTTTTAGTAAGTAATTGTATTTATATTTATTTATTGCTATTTACAACTGTACATTGTACACAGTGTTACAGGCGTGTAGAGAAATTACCCATCGGTAGTACTTTAATGACGTTTTATATTAGCAGGTCTCGTGGCCATCTTCTTTTCAGGCGTCTCGGAGGATTGCCAGGAATGAAAAAGGAGGCAAGGTTAGAAACAACTGGGCTTGAGTGGTTAGGGAGTTCGTAATGAAAGGGATGATAGTTCAGCCTAGATCGGTTACATATGGAACATTAAGTTCTTGATGTATGATATTATTTGTACAAAGTAAGGAATATTAAGGATTTTGGAATGCAATGATTGGATACGAGAGAAATTGGAAGAAGTAATTGTATACGTTAAATTTCTGTCTAAGAGATAATTTAGAACGTCTGTGCAGTATAGGAGGAGGAAAACGTATATTAAAATACAAAGTTGTCCTGCCCAAGTTCATTGGATTGCTAGTCACACAGTATACTTATTTTAGTCTAATGAGACAATATTTTGAATCTAACGATAAAAAAGCCTATATATAATAATAAAACAATAATTATAAACATTAGTATAATACATTAAAACATGACTTTTTTATTTGGGTTTCCTTTAATTTTTTTTCCATTTTTTCTCTTTTTCACCATTTTTCCCCCTTCTTTTCCCTCCTTTCTCCTTTCTTTCTTTTTTATAAGCATTATTAAAAGATTTAGACAATTAATGAAAACAAAAATAATCTAATTCTAATAATGTATTACTAAAGGATAATTATTTAATTTGTTGTTGTTTTTGTTGGTTGTTGCTTAAAGGTGTAAAAATCTCTGGTCATCAACGCCTATGGCATGATAAAAAGTAAAAAAAAATATAAGAATAATAAAATCAAAAAATAAAAATCGAAGAGGAGTTATAATTTATAAAGAAGGCGATGTGCTTTAAAAAATTCAAACACTAATGTAATTTTAGCTTCCTCATATGTGAGAGCTTCTGATAAATTTGGGGTCAGTCCTATCCTGTTGATTGTTGGCAAATAGTGAGTACACTCTTCAAAAATATGTCTAATCGTATGAATGGACTGACAATATTTGCAAGTTGGAGGTGGCAGTTTTCTGATCAGGTGAGAGTGTGTGAGGAGCTATGCTCAAGCGGGTTAGAGCAACTTCCTCCCTACGGCTATTGCGGTAGGATGTTGACCATGGTTTTACTGGTCGTTTTATTTTTTTTAATTTACTCGGAGAGCTTTCATCTCACTTGATCTGCCATTTTTCTAATATTTGTAATTTAAGGGGTGTACTGAGTTCTTATTATTATTATTTAATTTTACGTTTAACTCTACATACTTCTTTTTAATTTTCTATAATTTATAAAGTTCATTAACATAGTTCACATTTTCAGATATTTTAATCCATAATTGAAATTTTAATTAATTAATTAAATTTTATTTTTTAATATCTCTTTTCTTACATTGTTACCTTATTTAATTGTTTGTATATTTTTTTAGCTCTAATGAAGGCCTGGAACGTGCAGCGAAACCTAGGCTTACATTAATTGGTTTTATTAATATTTGAGTTTTTTCTTTCACTGAACCCGATTCATCTTCCTTTTATCATTACAGACGGTCAATCTACGATCTTCCAAAACTCAAATACACGTTACCTGCCTACATTGGGCGTTCTAACAGAAAGGGGCAGTTTTGAGTTTGAGTAATGAAAAATGTTGAAGTAATTAAATTAAACTGTAAAAAAAAAATAATAATAATAAATAAATTGGAAATTAAAATTCAATTCCAATCCTAACAAAAAATACTTCATTTTTAATGAATATTTTTTTGCAACAACGGCTTCATATTTTCCGAATTGATCTGATATTATAAATGAAAAAAAGATAGCTTTCTAAACACTAATGTATTAGGAATGTATTGTGCTGCTGCCAATCAACAACAATAAATTAAAAATATATAGTTGTTGTTGTTGTATAGTTGCTGGCTGGGGCTTTAGGGCGTAAAAACCTGAGGTCATCAACACCCATGTTTCGCGCTTTATAATTCTATTTCAAGATTTGAAACTCTTTAAATAATTACGAATAAAAATTAAATAAGTGCTCATTTTAGAATTATTTAGTACGTATAACAAACTTTCGGGTTTAAATCTTATTCAAAAGGTCTTTCCTTTTTAAGAAAACCAAAACCATTTCCACGTTCTTCTGGACATCATTCAGAGCATCCGATACTGTGCCTACCGGTAGTTGTTGTTGTTGTCTGGGGCCTTAGGGCGTAAAACCCTGAGATCATCAACGCTTATGTTTCGCGCTTTATAATTCTATTTCATTTATATTTATAATTCTATTTCTCTTTAAATAATTACCTCTTTTGGATTTTTTTTTTTAGTACGTATAACATATTTTCTGATTTAAACCTTATTCTAAAGGCCATTCCTTTTTAATAAAACCAAAACCATTTCCACGTTCTTCTGGTCATCGTTCAGAGCATCCTATACACTCCCAAGCTACTCAAGTTCTTGGAATAGAAATGGAATTCCTCAAATATGTGACTGATCGTAAGTACACTGTTGCAGTATTGACATTTTGGCGGTGACCACTTACTGATCAGATATCTATGAGTTAAACTCGTATGACCTAATCTGTTCTCAATCTAGCAATAGCTACCTCCTCCCTGCGATTGGAACGGTTTGATGTGGTCCATGGTTTAATGTTTTTTTTGTTTTGTTTTTTATAGTTTTTATATCTGCTTGGCGTGCTTTCATTTCATATGGATAACTAGCTGATATTTCATTTTTCATCGGAAGACTTATTTTTTGGGGTGTAAGAAGGACCAAGCCTTGACCTGGAAGCGCAAGTACTTGTTTAGCTGCAATATAAAAAAAAAATATATAGTGTTTTCCAGGTGCCAAAAGTATAGTGTTTTGTTGGTTTTTCATTAACAGTGCTTCCGATGTTGATATTTTCCACCTTAGCGGTGCTGAGCATTTGAGTAAAATGGCTTTAAGTTACATGCAGCTGTGATAGTTCAATGTCACATTATTCCTTCAATTAGTTTTTTTTTTTTAGTTATTATTCTTTCTTTAGATTTTGAATCTCAGATTACATTCTAATTTTTGGGACCCAAAATAGATTCATTTTTGCGACCTGTTGTGAATATATATTTTTAAAAGTAAATAACAGTTATTTCTTGCTAATTGTCATTGCATTTGATAAGGTTGAGGTTTCGGGACAGTTCACTGTAAAGGCCTTTACGCATGAGAATTAATCATGAATCCTTGTCCTCATACAAGTGTATTACAAACAAAAAGGTACAGTGAGAAAAAACAACAAAGGCCACCTATCTTTAAAATGTTCAACATTTCAGTTCGTCCTTCAAGGATGAAAACATAGCAACTCCTCTGTATCACCTAAACTCGACTTCAAACGTAAATGTGAAACAATCCAATCTTGTGAGGCTATTTATGCAATGTTGACTTTGTGGCGATTCCTCGTTTCAGGAAGAGTTATGCTATAGTTCGATATAAATACTGTTTTTTTTTTCAAACACAACTTTATTCGCTTTAAGTATATAATTTTAATATAGCAGATACATACCAGGATTATATAATTAAGAGATATACCAGATTCCCATAGCTATGCGCCATCTTACAGTTATGCCTCGGAAGGCGGCATGACGGTGAAATTGCCGACCGGCAAATCAATTCGTAAATAATTCATGACCTCCTTCTAATTTTATCTTATACCAATAGAATGAATAAATGAAGGCTTAATTCGCTCAGAGAGTGCTCCAGTTTATCTTACAAACACGCCATTTATTCAGCGTGAATTTGAAGACCTAATCGAAACAATAATAAAGTAGGAAATTTAATAAACACAACAAACGCACCGACTATTAATTCTGAAACACTTAAAATATTAGTAGTCAGCCAAGGTTCGAAACTATTACTAATTTTTTTTCTATTAATTTTGCAATAACATATTTTACAATTTTACTTTTTTGAATTTATGGATAACTGTAATGGGATTTAATTTTTAAAAAATGAATAACTTCTACCAATGAATTTTACTACCAATGAGTTACTAACTTTCCTTTTAGTAAGTGATAAATTATCATGAAGTTACGTAATGCCTCTAGCGTTGTCCGTATTTCTCTGCTCATAAATGTTGCCTTTCTTTTATGTAATGGTATCTGGAAAACTTGAGACTTTGCTCTTAGAATGCCCCAATAATATCTTATTAACATAATAAAAAAATGTTATAATTTCCTAAAATTAAAAAAAAAGATCTGATGGAATTTAATGAAAACCTTTATTAAAAAAATTATTAATGCTTCTATCATAAGACTAATAGGAAATCCTTTTATGCTTTTTAGCTACTCAAGTGTAATACAAACAAAGAACTTGGTAGCTACGGGTCGTCTTTGATTCAGTTTGGGAATAATTTTTTACAAAGGCTGAAGGAATCGATTGATAGATAAGTAGAAAATGTTTTTTATACAATTTCATTACTCTTAGATATTAATAAGAAATTATAAATGTGTAATGATATCCCTACACGTAAATATAAATGAAAGCATTATAAAACACTACTCTGTGTATCAAATTTTCATGTTTTGTTTTTGTATAATTATAAATAATTAATAAATAAATGTATAAATACATTACAAATATATTTGTTTATATTTTTTACATGAGTAATAATAATAACCCAAGGGTTCGATGCTAAAACCACAAATCGTTGTTTACATGTATTTGTGCAGATACCTACGTTTTGGTCTACCTGTATTTTTACCCGTCGGTTCAGTTTTAATTTAAAAATTTACTGATCCGTTCATTACTAAGACCTACACACCTATCTCATTAGCCGCAATTCTGTAATCTGAATTATAGTTGCAGGTTGCATTTTCCTCATTTCAGCGTTGTATAACCTTCTAAATTCTCCGGTTTACTTATCCTTTTTCGCTCAGAATATTTTATTTTTAAAAGCTTAGGACACTGTTTTTTTTTGTTAACTGTTTGTTTTTCAGCAATTTTATCTAAATCCAGAACTATGAGGCTTCTTCATTCTTCCGGCTTGGTGGAGTATTGTTTACTCATGCTTGGTTCGTTCAGAGTTCGTACTGTTTTTGTCTAAAAAGTTTAGGTTGAGCCTTATGGGTTCTCAAGGTTCTGACATCCGAGATTAACAACAGGTTGTTTGTACCTTTTTCTGCTCCTCTTATTGCTGTCACATCTTTGAAATATTGTCTTATTTATGGATCATATATAAAATAGTCAATACCCACTTATGAGGGTAGAAGGAATCGCCAATTAATAAATCGTTTTTGACGTAGAAATCAATCGTTTCCTTATCATTTTCATCCTTAGCTATTTCGCCTATTAAGTGGCCCCAATAGAGATTCTATAGTTGCGTCTAATCTTTGCATTAATGTCTCCACACGGAATGTATACTGATCTTCCTTTGTTCTGACAACCTCTCGTTGTCGACCGCAGAAGCATTCTGTGGCAACAGTTTTTACAGCTCACATCCCAACCCATCCTAACACTATTCTCACCACGTATGCCGATGTCACATGTCTATTGTCAGTGAATAATGATCCTTCCATTGTATCCCAATCCCTCCAGTCCCACATCACCACCCTCGAAGAATGGTGCCAAAACTGGAGGAATAAAATAAATTCCAATAAATCCCATCAAATCACATTTACCCTTCGTCGTAAGCCTTCATCTTGCCCTACAGTATCATTTAATAATACCCCACTTATTCCTGTTGAACAGATCCGTTACTTAGGACTAAATCTGGCCAAACGACTGACATGGAATCCTCATACAAGACTTAAAAGGCAGGAAACTGCTCGTCGATTCCGACTATTACAACATTTACTAGACAAACGGTCCAAACTTCCAATCCATTACAAAAGACAGACCAACATGACTATTATAAGACCTATTTGGACATACGGAGTTGAGCTATGGGGCTCCACTAAACCATCTAATTCCTCTCGAATCCAATCCTTACAGTCCAAAATCCTTAAAGCTCCTTAGTTTGTCACAAATTACATCATCGATCAGGACCTCAATGTCCCCTATGTTGCTGATTTGGCCAGAACCAGAAACCAATCCTTCCATAATAAACTTCCCAACCATCCAAACCAACTGGCTTGTAGCCTGGCTTCTCCTTCACTACCTAATAATCCTCCTAGGCGTCTGAAAAGAAGATGGCCTCGAGATCATCCCCTTTAGAAACGTTTTTGGAGTTCTATCAATGGGTAGATTCTCCACATGTTTTTATCATGTCATAATATCACTTACAGCAAATTTACTTGATGTGTATATTTGTATACAGTTGTAATTATCAATAAATAAATTATTTAAAAAAAAAAAAAAAAAACCAACATCTTCTGTCTGAGCATATACTTGGATGATAGATATCTTGTCTATGAACACCTGTAGATCTGCAAAGATAATCCTGGAGGAGATTGTATCTATCCAAGTTTCTAACTCGAAATCCTCACTCCTTTAGCTCGAACCCCCTTTTTGTATACCTGCATATATCAGAATGTTCAGTTCTACCTCTGCATTTCCTTACACCTTCACTTTAGACCTATTATGTTCAACTTATATTTCTTCATTTCCTATATCAGTTCGACTTCTTTTTCTGTCAGTTATTTTATATCCCAAGTTCCAAGTCTTAAACCATTTTCTGTGCAACATCGTTTCCGTTTATGCAGTCCGTTTGTTCTGAGGCCAGATCTTTGAATTAGTTTACTTGTTTATGAGTAATTGCCTTATCATAGAAGCCCCCTTACGTCAGGACAACTGAGGTCCTTATATACGAATGGTCGTAAGGATTTTTCTGGGGAATACTGTGTATATCCTTGTGTATGGGTGTATTGATATATACTGTAAAGTGTACTGATTTTGTCGGTGCAGTGTATTAAACTAAGCAAGGCCCTGTGAGAATGTCCTTTTTATTGCAGTAAATTGTTGTCCTCATATGTCAGTTTATTTGAAAATGTATCTTTCAAGGTTTTTGACTCACAACCTTCAAAATTTATAAAATAGGTTCTTGTATATTTTGTTAACAATTGCTAAGAGAAAACCTAAATATTTCATAAGATCTACAATCAATTAAATTTTATAACATAGGAGGTACGTAATAAAACAGATAAATAAAATTTGGAATTTGAAAAGAGAGCAAATGTTTATATTCCTTTTTCAGATCCAAATTAATTGAACAAACGAGAAATGGAACAATAAAGTGCTGTGCCTTAATTTCAGTAAAATATTAGGAAATGTTTTGTTTTTAAAGCAATTAAATTATCGGCAATATATCAACACCGCTCACAATTTTAATTAGCCTCTTCTTTTAATTGGGAAATATGAGAAACCATTACTCTCACTTTGTTTGTTTTATTTAAAAAAATACATTTTATAAGAGGAACTTTATTAATTATATTGTTGATAGAATAAATATTATCTTTCTGGTAGAAATATTTTGTTTCCTTATAACTTATTTAATAATTTAAAGTTTTTTTTGTTTAAACTAGTATCCTTCTTTCTATGCGATACGTGGTTTCTTACATTAAGGGAGAAACAGCTCTTTAATCGACAGCGATCTAGAGGTAGGCAATTACTTCTATCTACATAAGAGGGTAAGTTCTCGAAGGTATCGACTATTTTTTATACTATCGAGAAATAAGATAATATATCAAAATGTGAAAGTAGAAAAATGAGAAAATAATTTTCACAACCCGCAAGTTTCAAACTTAAGTTTGTGAGACAATAAAAGTACGAACTCTGGATGAACCAGCCATGAGTCCAAAATGTACTCTGTCAAATTAGAATGATGTCTTGGAGTTCTGAATTTATTGTACAAGATGTACAAAAACAAAAGTGAACAGAAGAATTACGCCATAAGGTTTTTGAAAATAAAGTATAATGTAAGCCGGAGAATTTCAAAGGTTACAGCATTGTGGTGAATAAGATTTTTTCTCTTTTCATTCTCAAGTTACTTAAACAATTCTTTCATAAATTATATTTATCCATTTTCAATTACTAGTTAAAATTTGAAACGGTTAATAATTTTACAGGGAAAAGAATATGATTTTTTATAAAATCGGCATTTAAGTGATTTCTGATTATTTTAATATGAAAATGACTTATCTGACGTTAACAACCACTTATGTTTACATTGATTTACCGATTTATTCAAAATCGATAAATTTGTTTTTGAAAAAAAAAACAACCTAAAAAGTTGCTCCCTTTCATTTTTCATTCTTGAGCTGGGCTGTTCACTCACAAACAGACTTACAGATCATTTTATGAGACTTGATTATTTGGAAATGGACCCCAAAATGGGTATTTAAGTTAAAAATTTGCACGATCTCAGTACATCCCCTTGCTATATATTTCATATCTAGGTAAGTGAAAATAAAAATTTAGCCACTTAAATTATTTATATACGAATACTCAATTTCTGAGTTCAAACTGAGGGTTGAGGTACATGTTGGAAATAACTATGAAGACGGTCGAGGCTTTAAACCCCTAAAAAATGAGCAAAAAACTATTTATTTATTGACGTTTCACTCCACTTTGCAGGGATTCATGAGGGGTTAAAAAGATACAATACCACTAAAGATATTTTGATAGTTAAAGATGATAAGATAACGAAAAAGGAAACTACGGAAGGGTTTTCTATTCATACCTCTCCTGTCAGTCCACTGGAGTTTCTCAAGGTATTCTCCTCAGTCCCATCCTCTGCAAACTCTATACAACTGAGATCCCAACCAATCCTAACACTATCCTCACCACGTAGGCCGATGGCATATGAGCGCTCGTAGTTAATAATTAGCCTTTAATTGCATACTAAACTCTCCAATCCCATATCCGAACTCTTAAAAGAATGTCGTTAAAATTAATACCAATAATTTTCAGTAAACCACCTTTATCTTTTATCGGAAACCTATCGACAGTATCCTTTAATAATATTACTCTTACTCCTATCGAACAGATCCTACCTACCTTGTGCTGCAACTGAGCAAACGAATAACTTTTTTTTTTTTATTTATTAGTTGATATTACAACTGTATAAAAAAATACAACCAGCAAATTTGATCATAATGACATAATGATATGATAAAGGATGTGTTTCTCTACATCCTTTATCATATCATTATTACTCATACTCAGTAGTAGAACTTTAAAAACAATTTACAATATAAGGTCACGAGGCCATCTTCTTTTCAGACGCACTGGAGGATTGCCAGGAATGGATGAGGAAGCAAGGTTAGAAACGAGTGGGTTTGGGTGGTTAGGGAGTTTATTATGGAAGGAATAATATCGGGTTCGGGCTAGATCAGTTACATAAGGAACATTTAGGTCTTTATGGATGGTTTTATTAGTAACAAAATAAGGAGCATTGAGGATTTTACGAAGGATCCAACTATCTTCTTCATTTTTAGCTACGGTCAATCAATTTTATATATATTTCTTGAAGAAGTTTGTCGGGGGGTGCGGTCAGCAAAGAACAACATAAATAAACAAAACCATATTAATTTATTTTATGCCGACGTTTCGACCTGAGTTTCAGGTCTTCATCAGGGCTATAGAACAAAAGAGATAACAACAACATTTAGAGTAAGATACAACGGAAAAGGAATAGTATACAAACAAATTTAGAATTATATAAAATATTGAATTAAATCATAAATGATAAAAAATGATAACTGATAATTGAATAGTACAAAATTTTAATTGATTGATATTTGTGGAATTGTATGGTAGTAAATTGAAAACAGTGACAGATGAAATATAATATCATGTAGGTAAGAAGATATGTATAATATAAATAAAATAAATAAATATGGTTTTGTTTATTTATGTTGTTCTTTGATGACCGCACCCCCGACAAACTTCTTCAAGCATTAATCTACGGTCAACTATCTACACCTCAATTTTATATATAATTGGAAACAAATATTTCTCGCTCATTTAACCTGGCCTGACATATGGACATATAAAAATTAAGATTTGCCAGCTTTATCCTAATTTCCAGTAGAGCAGTATGTTTGTTTAATTTATGAAAGGTTATTGAGATAAGATGTTAGCACATCTTAGGGGGAAGATAGCTCTTTGATCTAAATCAATTTGATTTTCAATCCTCACGTACGATTGAAATAGCAAAGCTACTAATTACTTAACGTTTGTTTCGAATAATAATGTTCCAGTAACTAAATAATATTCATCCCCTGTTCTCGATCAGCCAATCAGATACACGTGTAAGAGTTTAACAAGTACAGCTCCCTCCGTGGGTTAAAACAAAAGGAGCGGAGGCGGAAGTGCGTGAAGCAAGGACATATATTCAGGATAAAATAGTACAAGAGTCCTGAGGGATCCCCCTGTCCAATGGCTGCACATCTTATATCCACCGGCCCAAGGAGTCCTGTCTTCTTCTTCCCAAGGGTCTTCTAGTGGTTACTATGTCCAGGAGGGGAGGCGTCCTTATATTTGTATATACTGAGTTAGAAATTCGGTAAGTTTTTTTTTTTTTTTTTTTTTTTTTAGATGTGTTATCTTCACTCTTCAATTTACTCAATAGCAAAAACGTTTACTTATATTCATTCGTAAGATTGTTTTGTGTAAAAATACAAATTACATTTTATCAACATTCAATATAAACAACATTAAATAGATAGAAAAATACAATTATTACTCTTGGGGCTAGGAGCTTTTCGTGAATTCTCATTCAATTATACAAATATTTTTTCAAAAGTAAAAAAAAATCGTTGAAAAATAAAAAAATCATTAGGTTTTAAATTTACAGAGGACCTGAAAATAAAAACCTCATAAAGAAAATATACTTTCATATGCTAATAATAATAACGTCTTCTCAACATAAAATCTTCCAGTGACGCCTATTCAAACCCAAATCTACTAAATGAGTCTTATCACCATCCTCCCATCTACGTTTACAGTCTACTTAGAGGTATACACGACGGTTCGGTGCTTATTAACATTGTAAGGATCCGTCCATTACTGAGCCCCACAACCTTACACGCCCATCTTATTCGCTTTGGTGCTATAACCCGTATTATATTTATCGAGTGCAGTTCTAAATTCTCTCCTTAATTCCTTTTTCATCTGTCCAAGTGATTTAAAAATTTAATAATATTAAACTATAAGCCAATAAAATAAAATAAATTATAACCTGTTATTATTAAATGTTAAACGATAGCGCTGCACTAAATGTTGTTACAAAGTTTAGCCGTAAAATACTTCTTAAAATGGAAATTTAAACTCAACATAAGCTATTCATGTTGAGTTTAAATTTCTAAAAATTCAATTATTATTATTTTTTTTTAAAATTATTTATTTAATGTAATTTACAACAGTACAAAATAATACAATAGGTAACTATGTAGTATGTTTCATATACACTTGAAAATCTTGGGAAGGAACCACCCATTGGTGGTACTTCAAACATTAATTTAAATTAGAAGGTCCCGTGGCCATCTTCTTTTCGGACGCCTCGGAGGATTATCAGGGATTGTTGAGGATGAAAGATTAAGAATTAATGGGTTAGGATGGTTAAGGAGTTTGGAATGAAAAGACGCAAATCTGCAACGAATGGGATGTTGTGAATGAGTTTATTTGTGACGTAATAAGGAGCATCAAGGATTTTACGTAGGATTTTGGATTGTAAGGATTGGATGCGGAAGGAATTTGATGGTTTGGTGGAGCCCCAGAGCTCAATTTAAATGTCAAATTGGTCTGATTATTGTAGTGTATACTAATTTTTTGTAGTGAATGGGAAGTTTATAGCGTTTGTCAAGTAAGTATTGTAGCAATCGGAATCTACGAGCAGTTTCATGTCGTTTCAGTCTTGTATGTGGATTCCAAGTAAGTCTCTTTTCAATATGGAGTCCTAAGTATCGAATCTGTTCAACAGCCGTTAGTGGAGTATTTAGAAAGGATACTGTAGGACAGGAGGGCAGAGGTTTACGATGGAGAGTAAAAGTGATCTGGCAATACAGCTATTAAAATAGTAAAAGAAAACTATTTATTGTTAACCAATTGACTGAACAATGATGACAAATCGAGTTGTGCAAAGTGGGTCGAAACGTTGGTTTAGAATAAATAGTTTTATTCTACTATTTTGATAGCTTTATTGACCGCCACCCGGACTATCTTCCTACAATGTGAATCGAATTAGGTTTGTCTAAATTTAATGAGTGTTACTTACCTATATATGAGTGGAGTAGCTTCAAAACCAGATACATCCAAATAAAGAAAATTTTCAGTAAAGCAAAAAAACTTCCATCATTAATTCACGGTTTTGGATGAAGCTGGTTTTGAACCAAACATGGTGATTAAAAACCATTTTCAATGCAGTTCACTGAACAATAACATTAGAAAATATCACAAATATATTTATTAGTAGAAAAAAGAAAGAAAAAGTAGAAAAACAAGGTCAGTTTATGACAATTAATTGAAAAATAAAAATTAAAAAAAAAAACTTGAATTGGAATACAAGATAAAATTAACGCGTATATAATATTAATATAAACGCGTTTTAATTCTCGTCATTATTGACTTATCAAGCTCGCTGTGACATCCGGCAACTACATTTTTATTTTTTTTTTAATTTGAACAGCTACTTATCTGCTTTTCATCATCCCTTCCACTATTTTTACGATTATTAAAAAAATTGTAATTGTCTAGCTAGATAATATTTCAAATCTCAGGGAAATGAGTCCCACTGGTGCGGATCAGTACACTATACCAAAGCTATGACTATAGAACAACTAGGCCTTACCATAACCAAAACCAACAACCAACGAGCGTTGATGACCAGGCTGTTAAACGCCCTTTCAAAACTAACAAACAATTTTATAAGACTCCTAGGAATCCATGCTTTTCCTCTCGGGTCCAAAATGTTTTTTTCAAAAGATTTTCGTCATCTATTTTCGATTTCGCTGCAGCAAGAGGTACTTCTACAGGTATCAAATCCGGTGAAGTGTGAAATTTTCTTATTTTTCTTTTGTTGAATACAGTTTAAATGCACCTAGATCGTTGCTATAGTTCACCTCACCCCGAAATTCAATATCATATCCAAATCTACTTTTTAATTAGATACTTTTCTATTGTTGGAAGTGAAAATATAAAAAGGAAGTCTAAAACACTTTGAAAGTAATTTTTACGGATCTGGTTCTGCTCCTTGCATTTGGGTGTATGATGTAGTATATCCATAACATACGGAAAATAGGAAAAATATGTGGATGGAGCTGGGTTTAAAGCTGCACGCCGCATACGAAATCTGTAGTGACGAAAAACTCTATTTACCGTATTTCACGTGTAGAGTCTAAGAAAGGAAAATGTTTACGAAACTGAAGTGACTAAAAAGACCTAAGATGTTATTTTTTTTGCTGAAATCGCCACATTATATCAATTTTACACTCTTTTTAACATTTTGTCTTGAATATCTCTTTCGTTTTTGATTCAACTGCTCATAGCTATGCTCAATTAAGTGTTACTAGTCAACTAATTCTTATGATGACCATCTTCTTAGAATGCTAAACCATAATATTGCCATAAAGTCCGTTCTACCTTGTCTATGAGGCCAAGGTAGACGGAACGTGGCCTAGAAGTAGTCCCAAAATCACCTGTGAGCAGAATGTCCAGGTAGTCTTTCGTAGAAGATGGGAGAAGGGAAAACGATCGGTGATTAACAAAGACAATTAAAGGTGGCAGTATAAGCAGGAACATCACACCGCTATACGTTAACAAGAATTTTGTATTATGATAAACAATACCTATAAACAAAGCCATAAAATCTTCCCACCTTCTATAAACAAAGCCTTAAAATCCTTCCACCTCTTGTAAACAAAGCCATAAAATCCTTTTACCTTCTATAAGGAAAGCCATAACATATTTGAAAGTAATTTTTACGGGGAAGGGGCTGGTTCTGCTCCTTGCCACTCGGCACGATGAGGTAGTATATCCAGAACATACGGAAAATAGGAAGAACATGAAGATGGAGCTGGGTCTAAAGCTGCTCGCCACAGTCCAATTTGCCATATTTCGCAAAACGGTCCGTAAGTGTACAGTATACTAATAGCTCTCTTTCAATTTTGATTCAACTGCTCATGACTGTATTCAATTAAATATTGACCATCTCCTTAGAATGCTAAACCATCAAACTGCCAGAAAGTCCGTTTTACCTTACCTATGAGGCAAAGGTAGACAGAACGTGGCCTAGAGGTAGTCCTAGAATCACCTAGGAGCAGAATGCAGAAAGACTACCTGGAATCTTTCGTAAAAGATAGGAAAAGAGAAAACGAAAAATTTTGTATAATGATAAACAATACCTATAAACAAAGCCATAAAATCTTCCCACCTTCTATAAACAAAGCCATAAAATCCTTCCATCTCCTGTAAACAATACCATAGAATCCTCCCACCTTCTATAAACAAATCCAAAGAATCCTCCCACCTCCTATAAACAAAGCCATAGAATCATCCTACCTTCTATAAACAAAGCCATAAAATCTTCCCACGTTCTATAAACAAAGCCATAAAATCCTCCCACCTCCTATAGACAAAACCATAAAATCCTTGGATGAACAAACTACCTCCTCTCCTCTCTCTCCTGTTGTAAAATAGTAATTTCTAATTGTTCATAAAAATTAATAGATTTTAAGAAGCTTATCGTTCAGTATGAGTTTCATAGTCATCCATAAGTCAAAATATAGTATAATGAGTCCATTAGAGAAAGTTTTTTTTTGTTATTAGAAATTTAAAAAAAATTACAAGCTGAAATAAGAAATAGAAATCAACAGAATTTTTTTTTGTTTGTTTACTGACAATTTGAATTAAGAAATCTTACAGGATTATCCGTTCTTGGTAGAGACTAGTGGGTGCATGTGAGAAATAGGACGACAGACAATTACCAAAAAGAATCTGCTGACGCAGGTATAAGACAGATGAGATACTTCGTCTTCGTCGCGCGATGCCGCTATAAATGATAGCGTGCATTTATTTTGACGTATTAATAAACACTTCCCACAATCCCCTCCTTCTACCCATTTACCATGACACAGTCGCTCAATATAGCTGTGCCATTATAATTTTTCCGTAAATCTATCTTAATATAAATTTATCTCTATCTTAATAAATCGTAACTGGAACATAAACGATCCAATATCCATTTTATTTTTATAAATCTAATATTATTGTACAAATCACATTTACACTTCGTCGTAAACCTTCCGACTGCCCTACAGTATACTTTAATAATGTAGCTCTTACCCCTGTAAAACAGATTCGTTATCTTGGACTACACCTTGACCAACGACTAACCTGGAATCCTCACACAAGACTGAAAAGACAGGAAACATTAGTTGTCAATTATTTTAAAAAAAGAATACTGCATATGTATGACGAAATATTGTCAATTAATACCAATAACAACATACATGAACGTTATGTGTAAAATGTATAATCTAGAATATGATTCATAAATTATACGAAAACAAACATGAGGAATAAAAAAAAAAATGAATTACAAGATCCGATCAAATCTTAAATAGTTGTTTACATGGCAACTCTATGAGTGAAATATCATCTTGTTGTGTATCATGAGTTGTTTTTCTTTCAACCTGACCAATTCTGACGAGCGGTTGGTTACATTACAGGTCACTAACCTATTATAGAGTAGGATGTACGAGATTAATTCCGTGAGTCCGCCATGGCCAGCTTTGACTGGATCTTTAATACAGCGGCGCCGGTTTGAACCTGGCCTGGGTGGTCGACTTTTATTTCTGTGGTGGTCCCACGATATAAAAACTTGACCCCTTCGCTGTTGGGTCGTAATCTTTATATACCCTCACCCCTAATTTGTCAGAAATGACTAATTAAGGGATTATAAAAAAGAAAAATTATTTGTTGCCTGTAGCCAAGGGAGTTCAACTCTACACCAGCAGTGCGTTCCAATCTTTCTCCATTATTTTAATATACCGTGAAGATAAGGCTCGGTCACTAAGCTTCCTGCATAGCAGTCAACAAGGTTCCCGAGCAATTAGTTGCTCAACTGCACATGTTGAGCGAGTTGAGGCTTCGCCTTTGACGACCTCGTGACTGTAGCGATGCTGGTTCACATCCAGTCTGAAGGGGTTCACTTTTATTTTGTAGTGGCTCTACAGTAAATTCGATCCTCACACTCTGGCTAGAATAAGGTAACTTTTATACAGCCTTCCTCTATCTTCTTCCCCGTATGTCTGGAATTAACCAGGTAGGGTATAAAAAAAAGATGCTAAAGGGACACCTTGAAACTCTTGAATACTACGGTATCAATATCTGCAAAGGTAAATTCATGAAAATGTTTCATCAAAATCGCTTTGACATTTTTATCAATTATTTCTACAGACATAAAATCAAATTTGTTTATTCACGTTTAAAAACTAAAATTCGAATAAAAAAATCAGATTTTTTTTTAATTTCTTAGTTTAATCCGAATAAATCAATAGTAAATTATTTTAAAAAATAAAAAATCTACTAAATTATAAACTCAATCCTCGAAGAATGGTGTCGAAATTGGAGGATAAAGATAAATCCCAACAAATCACATTTACTCTTCGTCGTAAAGCTGCCGACTGCCCTAGAGTATACTTTAATAATGTGGCTCTTGCCCCTGTAGAACAGATTCGTTATCTTGGACTACATCTTGACAAACGACTAACCTGGAATCCTCACACAAGACTGAAAAGACAGGAAACTGCACGC
>NW_027115801.1:179607-182926 GCF_000696795.3 Halyomorpha halys | reverse complement strand
TATATTGTAAACTGTTTTTAGAGTTCTACTACTGGTTAGTTTCTATATAGGTATTCTAGGTATAGTCTCGTACCCCTAGACACCCCTAACTATATACAATGTTATAATTTAAAAAAAAAAAGATAAAATAAATAGATAAGAATAATGCTTCTTAATAAAAAATGAAAGTAAAAAAAAATAACAAATAGGGAGCAACAGCCCTATATCACTTTTGAAATATTAGCTTAAAACGGGAAGAGGAAACTTCAAGGTAGCTAATTCGAGCAATATTTAAAAAGAACCTGAAATTGAAAAAACGGCATGAATATTTGTATAATAGGAATATTTGCAGACTTAACAAAACAAACAATTGCCCTCTAATGGTAAAAAGAAATAAGTTAATTTGAAACAGCGCCGAGAGAAGAAAAGGTATATAAATAATAATAATAAGTAAAACAGAGGTAGTGTGAATGAATTAATAAATATATAAATTATAAACAGAATGTCCTGCAGCAGCCTGGACTTCAGTCTTCGGGTTGAGGTTGGGTTTTCCAGGTTGTAGGTCACTGCTCCTTTAGCTGCCGGCAACTGGGAGTGGAACCTCTAATATTTTTTTCCTTCATTAGTTGTTAAGTGGGATAATTTTTTTTTACATCCCTTGATTAAGTTCAAAGGACTCTGGTTCTCCATACCCAGAGCCCGAACCATCTTTGCTGACTTGTCTGTCACATTAGCTTTGAAATTTCCTTTGTTTCAAACTCCTCAGCCAGACCCAAACATTGCCCTTTAGGTATCACCACCTCCTCATTTGACAAATTATTAATCATTTTGACGCAGACTCTTCTACCATCCATCTTGTTAATGATGCGGGCCACTCTTACACCATGTTGTGGTTGTACTACAGGTTCCAACAATACATCTCCATTACACGGTTCTTTTAATTTACCCTTAACTAGAAACTCACTAAACTGCGGGATCGAAACTATAACTAGCCTCTAGTACGTTGTTTCATAAAACTGATTTAACGCCCCGTTGTTAGTTCCTATCGAGCTGATTACTCATTAGCTTTCCATTGCTTTGCACAGTCGTTCCCTTTGTAGCATCGATGACAAGTCCTAATTTACTTATCAGATCCCATCCCATTAGACCGCCTGCTCTCGATACCACGTCTGCAAAAACGAATCGGTGAGATAAAACCGTCGACTGGATTAGACACTACAAAACCTGCTCCCCTTGGACTTTTATAAGAGCACATGTAACATCCGATGCGACCAGACGCGATGGATGTAGGGTATAACCCTCTATAGGTTCTTTTATTATCGAAATTTGAGAACCACTATCTACTAGCAATTCTAGGCGCTGTCCCACAATTTCAATGTCTTGCAATATTCCTTTACTATTGACTGTGGCAACATTAGGAATAGCGTAACTTATTTGGCTGGGCTTATGAAGGTCGGGGACTCAACGCCCTGAAAGTTTGGGGAGTTTATTTTTTTATTCTCCTCGCAAGCTGTTAATAGCTAAGGTACCATGTATCGGACAGCCTCTTGCCTCTTGCAAAATGCTCCGTCGAAGCGAATACAAAACAAATCCCTCTATTATCAGATCGGATAATCTCTCTCTTTGTGCTCTAGTTGGCCTTTTTATAGGAAACTCTTTAGTGCAGTGCTCTGATTTATTACACCGATAACATTTCCTCTCTTTCTATCAGAATTCCTTCGGATTGCCCCACACATCTTTTATCATTACACCACCTGAGAGCGCTTTACTGAATCTTGACGCCTTATTTATGGCCTCTTCAAATGAAGAAGGGGGCTTAAACTGTAATTGCTGCCTATTTCTGGCTGAAGGCCCTTTATAAATGCAGGCATAATGATTTTGTCGTAATTACTTCTCACCCAACAGGCTTTTTCAACTGAAAACGAACTGGAGTTGCCAGCTCTCCTAACCTTTGACATTTATCGGCATAATCGTGAACCTCCTCCCCTCGAAGTTGTTCGACGGAGTTTAACTCTAATAATCGCTGCTCGGGTGTAATAGATTCCTGGAAGCGCTTTCGGAGTATCCAGGTTTTAGTAATTCCGGATAAGATGCAACACGTGCCTTTGCAGGTCCGGTTAATTTTGAACGACAAATCAAAAAGTTTTTCCTGTTCAGTCCAAACTCCCGTATCAGCAAGAAGATCGGTGTTGCAAAAACGTCTCAACATCTTCATTATCTAATCCTCTCGATGGAAGCGTGGGTTCGAACCCCACGCCTGACTCCAGTGTAATATATTCAAATTGAAAGGTTAGTTAATATTGTTTTAACTCACATATCCACAACAAGAAACATGTGTTTTTGTTGACAGTTTTACATAAAGTAATTGTAAATTATAAAGAACAATCTTAACTAACTAAGGCCCAATCCTATCTTATTCTAATTATTTGCCCTACCCCTGTATCTATATCTATGTACTTATTGCTAACTTATAATCTAACCTACAATTAAAATACATAAAATTGTTATCCTTGTCCAAAAATGAACAGTTACGCGTACGTACTTGCACTCAGCCGGTCGTGGCAGAGAGAGAGAGAGAGAGAGAGAGAGAGAGAAATATCATTTCCCAATTAATTGTGTTGAAATTAATCTTCGTTCGCTTCAGAACATATATTATTATATTATACACAGTTTTGTAACTTAACTTAGCTCACAGAAAAACTGAAAAAACACCAGACTCAACATCAATGTCTATCAATTAAAACATCCAACGAAAAGCATATGATTTTTCTCTTTCTCTCTGCCCACTACCGCCTGCGCGTGCACCGCCATCACTAATTATTCTCTCTCGTCTATTAAAACTTTGAGGCTTAACTTGGATACACATTATTTTCTTTAAATATTTTTTTTTTTTAATCTGATACATTCCCCGCATCACTTACTACCCCATTTTGTGTTGAAATGAATCTTCATTTCTTAGTTTCGGAACATATATTATTATATCAGTCAGTGTCACAACTAATTTTCCAAATGATCCTTTTAGTTGTCAGGTCGATAAACTCCAATTTTAACAGGAATAATAACATTTGTGATGGGAAAAGTTTTAACATTCTTATCCTGTAAAAGAGTGAGAGAAATATAAAAATAGAAAATTTTACAAAAATTAACATTCATGACCATTTCTGCAAGGATTAATTGTTATAAAAATAATTTTTTTTTAATAATTTATTTATTGTTATTTACAAATATATACACATATATACAACAAGTAAATTTGCTGTAGGTGACATAGTGAAATGATAAAAACATGTGAAGAATCTACCCACTGATAGAACTCCAATAACATTTCTAGAGGAGAAGA
>NW_027115801.1:170254-179142 GCF_000696795.3 Halyomorpha halys | reverse complement strand
TTTTTAGTCTTGTATGAGGATTCCATGTCGTTTGTCGAGATGTAGTCCTAAGTAACGGATCTGTTCGACAGGAATAAGTGGGGTATTATTAAAGGAAAGTGTAGGGCAAGAGGTCATGGGTTTACTTCGAAGAGTAAATGTGATTTGGTGGGATTTATTGGAATTTATTTTAATCCTCCAGTTTTGGTACTATTCTTCAAGGGTGGTGATGTGGGATTGGAGGGTTTGGGATACAATGTAAGGATCATTGTTCACTGACAATAGACATGTGTCATCGGCATACGTGGTGAGGATTGTGTTAGGATGGGATAGAATGTCAGCTGTGAAAACTGTATAAAGGATAGGACCAAGGACACTACCCTGAGGAATAAAATTCAAAATACTTTTTTTACTGCTGGCATCTCAACCCATCCTGACACCGTCCTCATCATGTATACCGATGGCACATGTCAATAAGCCCCATTGTATCCTTTAATCCTAGGACTATATTTGGACAAAGGAATGATTTGGAGTCCTTATACAAGAGTTAAAAGACAAGAAACTGCTCGTCGATTCTGACTGCTACAACGGTTACTTGACAAACGGTCTAAACTTCCAACTAATTACAAAAACTTATTTATATGGCTATAATAAGGCCTATCTGGACTTACGGAATTAAGCTTTGGGGCTTCACTAAACCTTCGAATTCCTCTCGTATTCAATCCTCACAATACAAAATTGTCTAGTTATCCATTGAGACCTCAATATTCCATATGTTGCCGATTTGGCTAGAACCACATACCAATAATTTCATGTCAAAGTTCCCAACAATCCAAACCCTCTTGTTTCTAACTTCCTTCGTTCCCAGATATCCTCTTAGACGGCTGAGAAAAGAAGATGGCCTTGAGATTCTCTTCTCTAGAAATGTTATTAGAGTTCTATCAAGGGTTAGGTTCTCCATTATTAACGTCAAACTTACTTGTTGAATACAACTGTAAATATCAATTTTTTTTTTAATTAGCACTTACGGGTAATCTATTTTATCGAAAAAGTTTTGTCACCTCCCAGGCAAGGTTCTAGTAAAGTTTCGTTTCTGAGCTAGGCTGTTCACAAACACAATTTTTTAAGACTTAAACGACCTCAAACGAGTTCTTGAGGAAAAAGAATTCAAAATTTTGCAGGATTGTAATACCCCAAGTGAAAGTAGTAATAATGTGGCATTATATTATTAATTCCCATTATATTTTACAGGATTTTAAGTGGAGGCATTCAGCGTTTTAATGAGAATAACTTTCACAAAGGAAATTGGTTACCACTCTGTGTTTGCTTTGAGAAAGACAAGATGATAGACTCGAAGGTATATTTACGTATTAGATTTGACTTTCAAATCTGAAGTACTTTAAGTTGTTAGCTTTAAAGTTACTGCAAGTTTTGATTCCATCTCTGTAAACACGATTATTTAGCTCTCTTGGTTGCTTTCTCATTTTAATATGAATTCAATGTTATTATAGGAACAACAGGAATTTTCATTCACTTATCAAACACAGATATGTCTCTTCCAATTAGATCTTATTTATCCTTCAATCATTTTTAATATTATATTTATGAATACCAGAGAAAAGATGTTTATTTTATTTCCAAAAATATTTTAATATTATTTTTCTGCTCCATTCCGTATTGTCCTATAAAATTTCAATTCGTTTCTGTGCACCAATACGTACAAGTGTCTATTAGCACTCAAATTAAAGGTAGTTTAATATACTACAAAGTATTAAATGACGTTTATCTTTGTGGTAATAGTCATTTTCATGATACTTGCCAACATAAATTCACAAGATGTTGATTTCTAGTTGTTCAGGCAAAATGTTTTGATTAAAAAAAAAAAAAAAAAAAATACACATATTTTCGTAAAAGTAGTGCTTTTTAAATTTTCATATAAATATGAATTTCGTACATAAAATTTTGTCCAAACATCAATTTATTTTAGCAAATATCATTAAAACTACAACTCCTCTTTATTTATACTTTTCGCTGAACATCATATTTTAGTTTACGTTATTATTTTGCACATAGTATTGCAGGTATTTTAAATCATTTTTAGCAGCACCTTAATTTACTTTTGTTTCATGTTATCTATTTTTGTACTTTGTTACCTTAGATTAGTATTTCTATCTTTTTAGCCCTGATAAAGTCCTGCAAAGTGAGCGAAACGATGGCTCACATTATATATTTTAATTACTATATAAGTTAATTTGACAGCAACTGGACAATCTTCCCTTTTTAAAATTATTTTATTTTATTTATTTATTTTTTTCGGCCAAGACTCCCATTGGAGTCCTATACTGCCTAACCATGGTTGGGGGTCAAAGTTCTTCATTTTGTGGGACCGCCATTCAATGAAAAAAGTCAACGTCCCAGGCCGGATTCGAACCGGCACCGCCAATAGACATCAAATTGGTAAGACTGTGTCGTAACCACTGAGATACGGGCGGCCCCTTTTTAAAATTGTTATTATTATAGTTATTAACAATAATCCTTAGTATTTCATAAAAAGTAGATTTTAATAATTGTTGATTTGAAAAAATTCAACATCAATAGAAGACTGAAATAAACTAGAATTCACCAGATAATTCCAATATAATTTGGTTCATAAACTTCACTATACAAACCCCCTTTAACATTAGGCAACACGAAGAAAAAAGGCGGGAATATCGATCGTGAAGTAATTTGCCACCAATGTGTGATCTGTGATCTAGAGCGCCCTCTTTGGAAATGGTCCAAAGCTTGCTTTATCGGCCTGTTTACTTAATGTTCGCAAACGGAATCATTAAAGTCCTATTAGAGGAGGGAAGACATGTTAATTGTAGAGGCTGTGGAAAACATAGTACCAGCCTTCTCAGCTGTCGTTAACTTTTTCTACAGTTTTAGCTTATCCTACTTCAACTGAGTAGTGTAGGATCAGAACAAGCAATATCCACTTATTAACGCTGGAATATACATCAATAACTAACTTGGATATGACAAAATGTGAGTGTTCTCTGTAAGCTCGTAGCTTAACTTAACATCTCACTAGTAAGATTGTAATGATGGTTTATATCTCGTATCATAATAAATTAAAAATTAGTTATACCTTACATGCATAGTGTTCTTCTATTTTTTTTTGTTTCAGTTCATTCCCTTGGCACCTCATAGTACAAGAGCCGGGAAAAAAATAAAGGCAGTTATCTCACCCCAATCTTTGATTACTTCAATGTAAACTATGTATAATTACTAGTTAAAATTGATGAGTATGCCAAGTATAGATTGGGGAAATAAAAAATGGCGGCTGTTTCAAAACCTTAAAAAAACATTAATTTTTTATTCTGGGCTCTATATCTTAAAAACTACCAACAATACTAGAAAATCAAAAAGAACATTATTTAAAGAAGAGTAAATTTGCTGAAATATTAGTCCTAAAAGAACTATTTACGTCCAATAGTTTCTTAAAAATCTACTGAAACATTAGTAGTTCGTTAATTTATTTTGCGAAATCTATATCTCAGGAACTATATGAGGTACAGATGTCTATTAGCACTCAAATGAAATCGAGTTTAATGGACTATAAAGTTGTTTATGACCTTTACCTTCGTAGGAATAGTAGTTTTCATGATATTTGCTAAAATAAATTGATTTATTGTTGTTCAGACAATAAGTTTGATTTATGAAAAACTTCATTTCAGAAACCATTGGACGTACATATGTCTGCCAGCGCTCAAATTAAAGCTAGTTAAATTTAATAAAAAATAGTTAATTATATTTATCTTTGTAGGAGTAGTAGTTTTTATAATATTTGACAAAATAATCTCACAAAATGTTAATTTCTAGCTGTTCATATAAAATGTTGGTTTTTGGAAAATATATCTCTAGATCCACAAGACGCACATATGTCTACCAACACTCAAAATAAAGGATATTTAACTTACTATAAAGTAGTTTATGACACTTATCTCCGTAGGGGTAGTAGTTTTTATGATATTCACTTATGAATATAAATTTGGCAAATGAAAATATGTTCGAACAACTATTAATCAATTTATTTTAGCAAAATTTTGATGTTAACAATTACTCCAACTAAGATAAACATAATAAACTACTATATAGCTCATTAAACTAGCTTTAATTTGAGTGCTAATAGACTTTTCAAAATAAATTTACTAACTACTGATCATTCAGTACGTCCCATACAATAGTTTTATGAAATTTATGGAATATAACTATATTAGGGCTCATATTTTAGCAAATTTACTCTTCTTTAAATGATGTTCTCTTAGGTTTTCTTGTGTTGTTCCTACTTTTTAAGATATAGAGCCCCGAATGAAAAATTAGTTTTTTTATCGCTTTGAAACAGCCGCCATTTGTTATTCCACCTATCTATACTTGGCAGACTCATCAATTTTGACTATTCATTATACATAGTTTTCATTAAAGTAGTCAAAATTGGGGTGAGATCACTGCTTTTTTCTCCTCTTCCGCTCTTGTACTATCCGCTTACTATTGGCCCTCTATAAGGTCAACAATAACTCTTATAGAATAGTTATACTGTTGTATAATTTTTTAAGCGTTGAAAAGTGTAAATTTGCCTCAGAAATTGTTATTTTGATATCATTGCTTGACAAGGATAGGTTTTTGAACCTATTTATTAAATTTTAACTTGGTTATATGCTTCTTATATGAAATTTTACCTAATTCAATATATATGTTCCGTTCTGGGTATATATTCTATGTACATGTGTTCTCTTCATCGACTCTTAAGTAGCTATCCCTGTTGTTACTTGCATGCATGAAAGTCTATCATGTGCTATTTTGGAATGAAAATCTCTCCTCCATGAACTGCCACTCCGAAGTACTAATGTGGTCCTGCAAAGGATTCCGAGCCATTGAAGGATTTCAGGAAATGGAGGGGCAGAAAATCTTACTAGACAAGGGTAGAATTGCCATAACCAGTCCACCCGAAATTCTATGACTTCATAAAGCGAACGACAAAGATCATAGTTAAGGAGTAAACAATTAAAACACACATACAAAAGGTAAAACGGAAACTGTGGTCAATAGAAAACCTAATCCAAGAGATCTAGTTTCGCGCCTGACAGCTGGCCTAAAAATATCTACAGAATCATCTCTTGGGCCCGGTTTCATAACGAAAGCCAATAGTATTTTATTTAGTACATAAATACAATAACACAAAATATATTTGTGGCCTGCCTATAAAGGACAAGCACTAATATGTTTTGTTTCATAATGGGAACGATTATTAGTGACATTACATGACTTATACATTACAAAAATTATCTGACAGAATGTTATAAATCAGTGAAATTGTACCAAATACAAACTACAAGATTAATAGTATTAATTTGTATTTTATTATGAAACAGGGCTCAGGATCCTATTTATATATGTGCAAATAAAGGAAAATGGATGGAGTCCATCTCGGTATAAATAAGACAATTGCTTATGAGGATTTGAAAAATCTTATGTATAAATCTAATGTATCGAATCAACGATTTCACCATGAAAAAATTTATTTACATTCATGATTATAATAGTCAATAAAAAATAATGTAATTGAAACAATGTGAAGTAAAATAAGCTAATTAAAACATTATTCACGTCGATTTCGACTTTTATAGCACTTACTGGACAAACGGTCTAATCTCCAATTCATTACAAAAGACTGATCTACATGACTATAATAAGGCCCATCTCGACATACGGAGTTGAGCTTTGGTGTTTCATTAAACCTTCGAATTCCTCTCGTATTCAATCATTGCAATCCAAAATCGTTCGTAAAATTCTCAATGCTCCTTACTTTTTCACAAATAAAATCATACATAAAGACCTTAATGTTCCATATGTAACCGATCTAGCCCGAACCAGATATCACTTCTTCTATTAAGAACTCCCTAACCACCTAAACCTAGTGTAAAGTAGTAGGTAGTCTAAAGTTTCTAACCTTACTTCCTTTTCCATTCCTGGCAATCCTCCGAGGTGCCTGAAAAGAAGATGGCCACGAGACCTGCTAATGCAACACGTCATTAGAGTGCTATTAATGGGTAGTTTCTCTACACGCCTGTAACACTCCAATTTAACTGAGATCAAATTTACTAAATGTATTATAATCTGCAGTTGTAAATAACAATAAATAAATTTTAAAAAATTAAAAAATTGTGAAGTGAACGTTTACAAACAAAAAAGGAGATATATACAAATATGTTTTATAATTCAGTTAACATAATATTATAAAGAAAATATAGTAAATGCATAATAAATTTAACCAATTGATAAATAAATATAGTTAAGAAGAAGATAAAGAAAATATCAATATGGTAAAATGTTAATTTGAGAACGTAATGACTGATATTTAAGAAAATATATATTTAAATATAATTATACATTAAATAAATTTTATAATTTTAAGGGAGGAGATGGACCCTTTGGCTACGCCACTGAATATTGTATCGACTAGATTTAGTATTGTGAAATGGAAGTACCTCTGGACATTCCCTAACCCCTCCCTGAATAGAGGGCGTAGGAAACAATTCATTAATCTTTTAAATCTGGCTACTGATTCATTAGAGGACCCATTGTAAGCTTAAATGTGTAAAACTGCGGGCCAAAGCGGAATTCGAGTCCAACAGTGGCAGTTTAAATTTATTTACTAGCAAACTGATGACTAGCCTCAATTCTAAGGCTGCAATAAACTGTTATGCAGATTCTCTCATTTCTGTTAAATTTAATTCCATGCACGAAACACAAAATATAAATTAACAACTGCTCTCAAAGCCGAATAATGTATAGATTTATTGACATTCTACATAGTTAAAAAAATCAAACAAATATAATCTTTTAGTTTAGCACAATATTGAAATTTTGACGAACTTTAGATATTTTTTATGTACAAAAGTGAATATTTTTGCTTTTCAGTTATTTATTGAAAACCGATTTTAAAGAATGAGATTGGTCTATTACTTAAATTATACATTATTAAAACTATTTAAATAAAGTAATGTGCTTTTTAAGTAAGGTTTAATTCTCATAGTATCCTGTGAGAAATTAATTGCAACAAAACAATTCTTTTATTTTATAAAATCACTATTGAATGCGATGACAACACTGTAATATTCAGCGATTCCCAAGCATTAATATAAAAATTAACAACATCAAGTGCCACAGGGTCACCCACGGAAGAAAAGTGCAGAAACATGGCTGCTATCATGAAGAGAAGAGGAAGGGCTATAGCCCTGCAGTGGATACCAGGCCATGTTGGTATAGATGGTAATGAGCAAGCTGACAAGTTGGCTAACCTCGGTTGTGCAGAGAACCAGCCTGTTCTACCACTTTCCTACAGAACAGTGAAATCACTTATAAGCTCTTATTGTAAGGACAAAACAAGCGCTAGACACGAAGTTCTAAGAAGTGGGAGAGTCTACTGGATAAGGATAACGGAATCCCCGGCAATCTTAGCAGAGCTGAAGGAGTGGCCTGTTTTCGGCTAGTGACAGGACATGATCTGCTCCAAAAACACATCTATCGAATTGGCATTGTAGATTCCCCGAAATGTCCGAGAGGGGAAATGGCGTAATAGCCCACTTCCTGTGGTGTGGGAAAAATGGTAATATACATAATAGGGGGAGAAGAAATATTTAAAAAAAGAATAAAAAAAAAAATAAATAAAGTATAAAATAATGGGATACAATGAGTGTAAGTGATTAAGAAACAAAAATTATACCAAATGAGTGGGGATACAGAAAAGTGTAAAATATAATAGAAAATTAATAATAAAGTAATTAATTAAACGTTGGCTCAATAAAATAGTATAATTATCTACTATTTGAGTTTTTTTTTACCGCACCCGGAACATATTTCATTCATCTATACACACGGTCAATCAATAATCTTCAAGTTTTATTTTTTAGTTTTTTTTTTTTTATTTCTTCTACCCCTATTATGTATATTACCATTCATTGTTCACCTAATTTAAATAATTTTTTACTATGTTTACTTTACGAATCTATTTTCGTTATTGTGGCAATACTGCCATCCCCACTCCTCCCAATACCAACCGTCACTTTGGTTTTTGACTGCCGTCAAAACAGGTATGCATTCTGTCTCATTATTTGATTTGTATTTTGTTTTTTCTTTTTTCATCTCTTTATATTGACTTTCTTTAATATTTCTTCTCTTATATATCTGTTACTATTCCCCTTTTCATTTACTATTTACAACCTTTATTTTTCTTATTATATCTTACTTTTCATTTTACACCCCTGTTATTTTACACTAATGTTTTTTTCTTTTTTTTTCCCTTTTGTAACAATAGTGTTTGTATCTTTCTTAGCCCTGACGAAGCCCTGCAACGTGGGGAGAAACGTTGGCTCTATAAAATAGTATAATTATCTACTGTTTTAGTTTCTTTTTACCGCGCCCGGACCATATTCCATTTTAAAAAAAACTTCTTTTAAATAACGTTTTTAAGTTAGAAACAAAAGAAAACAAACAAAACAAATCTAATTCTCTTAGCAGAAATGGATGAATATAAGCAATATAATAATAAATAATACAAAGAAATTCTAAATTATAGATATACAACTAATTATATATATATAATATTAATTATACAGGCTCAAGAGGTTGAATTTTGCTACAGAAAACGCTAACAAGCCTTTGGAATTTTGGAACAAATATCTAGTTCTTAGACGAGAGCAAATTTAACGTTTTTGGATCTGATGGATAAAGGTTTGTGAGGAGGAAAGCCAAAACGGCACTGGATCCGAAGAACATTATTACTGCATTATAAATTATGAATGAAAAACACTCTTCCTTGTCTCTAGTACTATTAGAGAATTTACAACCTTAAATTATTAATTTAT
>NW_027115801.1:139670-163984 GCF_000696795.3 Halyomorpha halys | reverse complement strand
TAGTGTACATAAAGTTTTGGTATCTGTTTTAAAGTTGATAGTGTTATCTATGTATTTTCTGATATATATTGCTTCAGTTATTTTTCTATTTCTATTTTGATCCACTCTGTCTAAAATTTCTGGATTTTAAAAATAATATTCATGTTTTTTATTTTACGCTGTGTAGTGTCAGTGCTGTTGTGTTGATTTTTTTGACATTTTTACTAGTAATCTTATGTTTCTCAACTCTGGTTTTTAATTTTTTAGAAGTATCTCCAATATACACACCTTTACAATTCTGCCAATTAATTTTGTAAATAACATTTAGTTCATCTATAATGACTGAGATGGAATCCTCATTCAAGACAAGAAACTGCTCGTAGATTCCGACTATTACAGCACTTACTAGACAAACGGTCTAAACTTCCAACACACTTACAAAAGACTGATCTACATGACTATTATAAGGCCCATCTGGACATACGGAGTTGAGCTTTGGGGCTCCACTAAACCATCAAATTCCTCCCGAATCTAATCCTTCATAAATTCCTTAATGCTAAAACTAAAATTAGTGTTAATATAATATTTATTCACTAATCCGTTTATTACTGAATAAATATTCTATTAACAGTTTAGTTTAAAAAAAAAAAAAAAGTATATCGATCGGTACCTCCCACCTGGCCGATAACCTAGAGAATGTTTAAGGAGGTTAAGGATCCAAAGTTCATTAGATTAATCTAGGACTGGTTACACAGCAAATCATTATTGAGAAAAATACAACATAATATTTTCTATAAGAGTGTATATTACTTAAGTAATAATAAGAATAGGTTCCTGTAATACATTCGATCAGCTGATCTACTCAGTCAGCTGATATTGAAGTAACAGCTGACTGTAACTTACTTTATCTTCGTTGTATTATCTATATTTTCTAACTGTATTTCTTAAGTAATATACACTTAAGTAATACACGGGCGTTGAATGATTTCACTACCATGACAGACAAAGCTGATTGTGGTACTGAAATGCCCGGCAGTAAATATTTCTACGTAAGTAACTATAATTAAGCTTACTTCACGGCAATGGCTGTAGCAATGTCTGTTATGACTATTCAATATGTATGTAAAGGTAGTTTAATGTATCAGTGGATGAACCAACAATTAGGCTATACATATAGCGATAGTATTTCATAACTGTAAAAGTTCACCACATTGCCAACTATTCTACACTTTTTTTTACTTAACTTTTTTTTTATAATTTATTCATTGTTATTTACAACTGTATAAAAATATATACAATAAGGAAATTTCCTGTGGGTGACATAGTGAGTGACATGATACAAACATGTGGAGAATTCCAATAGTATTTCTAGCTGAGAAGATCGCGAGGCCATCTTCTTTTCAGACATCATGGGAGGAGTCGTATCTGGTTCTGGCCAAATCAGCAACATATGGGACATTGTGGTCCTGATGGATGACTTGATTTGTGACAAAGTAAGAGTTTTTGTTGTTTTTTTTTTAGAAAAATGCAAATCATATTCATTTTTAGTGTCGTCTGAAACCTCAAATGCCATTTTTTAAAAAACTAAAAATTTATCATCTGGATTTATTTGAAGATTTATTTTTTCATTTTGGTCACCTTTGTTAATACAATTTTTTATAACTCGTCTGCATCTTTTTTTTTTAATAATTTATTTATTGTTATTTACAAGTACAACTGTATAAAAATATATACAACAAGTAAATTTTCTGTAGGTGACATAGTGACATGATACAAACATTTGGAGAATCTACCCATTGATAGAATTCCAATAACATTTCTAGAGGAGAAGATCTCGAGGCCATCTTCTTTTCAGACGCCCAGGAGGATTATTAAGAAATGAAGGAGAAGCCAGGTTAGAAACAAGTGGATTTGGGTGGTTGAGAAGTTTATCATGGAAGTTCCTGATGGATGACTTGATTCTTGACAAAGTAAGGAGCATTAAGGATTTTACGAAGGATTTTGAACTGTAAGGATTAGATTCGGGAGGAATTTGATGGTTTAGTGAAGCCCCATAGCTCAACTCCGTATGTCCAGATAGGCCTTATAACAGTCATGTAGATCAGTCTTTTGTAATGAGTTGGAAGTTTATACCGTTTGTCTAGTAAGTGCTGTAATAGTCGGATAAACAACTTCCTAGAAAAGAAAATCCCGACAGTATTTATACTATATACTACATAACCCTTATATTAGTACATATCCTAATATTATTCAGTTCGGTTTAACAATTTTTCAAAAGATGTTCTCAATTCGTTTGGTGATTTTCGTAAACATACAATCGAAAAGCATTTTTTTCGATATCAATCATAATTTAAAACCAACTATGGAAAATGAATGGTCAAGGATTGACAAAGTTGAATGAAGGTGAGAAAACATAAAAGAAACTTGAACAGAAAGCTGCAGTAGAAAGAGAAAAAACAGTAGAACAAAGAAAACATGAGGCGTCAGGAGCTCACAATGCGAGACTAGGATTAAGAAAAGAAAAGAGAACTAAAGAGAAAGTGGCATATGAAGAGAACTCTTAAAGTTAAAAAGTCGAGTATAATGGAAAGTGAAAAGAATAACTGAATAAGATATTAATATCGTTGGCCAATATTTCTCTAGAAATCCGTAACTAAGTTTTAGTTACTTAGTTCCCTTCTCAGGTCCTGATTATAGTACAAGAGCGTGGAAGAAAAAAAGGCAGTTATTCCACCCCAATTATTGGTTACTTTAATCAAAACTAGGGGGAATAAAAAATGATGGCTGTTTCAAAACCTTAAAAAAAACACATTAATTTTTCATTTGGAGCTCTATATCTTAAAAACTATCAACAACATTCGAAAACCAAAGAGAACATCATTTAAATTAGAGTAAATTTGCTAAAATATGAACCCTAATAGAGCTATTTACGTTGGATAGTTCTCGAGATATAGCTTTTTAAAAAGTAACATTTCTTAAAAATATACTGAAAGATTAGTTAATTTAAAGGAATATGGTCCGGGTGCGGTCAAGAAAAACTCAAATAGTAGAAATATACTAATTTAATGAGCCAACGTTTCGCCCCACGTTGCAGGGCTTCTTCAGGGCTATTTTGACGGCAGTCAAAACTAAAAAAAAAAATGATTTTTTTTTTTTTCATTTTTTTTTTTAGTTTTGACTGCCGTCAAAATAGCCCTGAAGAAGCCCTGCAACGAGGTGCGAAACGTTGGCTCATTAAATTAGTATATTTCTACTATTTGAGTTTTTCTTGACCGCACCCGGACCATATTCCTTTCATCTTTACACACGGTCAATCAATAATCTTCCATTAGTTAATTTATTTTGAGGAAACTATATCTCAGGAACTATGCAACGTATAAATGTCTATTAGCACAAAAATTAAAGCTGGTGTAATTTACTACAAAGTAGTTTATTAGCTTCATCTTCGTAAGAATAGCAATTTTCATGATATTTGTTAAAATAAATTGATTTTTGTTGTTCTGACAATACGTTTGATTTATAAAAACCTTTATTTCAGAAACTATTATACGTATTATACTATAAGACGTATAGATGTCAGTCAGCACCCAAATTAAAACTAGTTAAATGCACTATAAAATAGTTCATAATGTTTATCTTTATAGGAGTAGTAGTTTTTATGATATTTGACAAAATGTTAATTTCTAGTTGTTGGTATAAAATGTTTGATTTTTGAATAAATATGCCTCAAGACCCATAAGGCACACATATGTCACCACTCTACATAAAAAAAAATTAAATTACCATAATTTTCTTTATCATACTTAACTTCGTAAAGGTAGCAGTTTTTATGATATTCGCTTATGAATATACATTTGGCAAACGATAATTTGTTCGAAGAACTAAATCAATTTATTTTAGCATATTTCATGAAAACTACTATTCCTACGAAGGTAACGGACTACTTTATAGTTCATTAAACTAGCTTTAGTTTTAGTGCTAATAGACATCTGTGAGTAGAATGGTTTTTAAGATGTAGATTTCTCAAAATAAATTAACTAACTTCTCATATTTGTGTACGTTCCATACAATATTTTTAGGAAATGTTGCTTTTTAAAAAGCTATATCTTGAGAACTATTGAACATAGATAGCTCTATTAGGGCTTACATTTTAGCAAATTTACCCTACTTTAAATGATGTTCTCTAAGATTTATATATATTGTTGTTGGTAGTTGTTAAGATAGCTCCGAATAAAAAATTAATTATTTTTAACGTTTTAGAGATATAGAATTTTCAACATAAATTAACTAACTACTGACATTTCAGTACATTTTTATGAAATGTTGCTTTTTAAAAGGCTATATCTCGAGAACTATTGGACGTAAATAGCTCTAGTAGGGGTAATATTTCAGCAAATGTTTGCTCTACTTTAAATGTCGTTCACTTAGATTTTCTATTTTTGTTAGTAGTTTAAAGTTTTAGCTCTGAAAGAAAAATTAATTATTTTTAACGTTTTTTAACAGCCGCTACTTTTTATTTCCCCTACTTATACTTGGCAGACTCATTAATTCTCACAAGTAATTACATATAGTTTTCATTAAATTAATCATAAATTGGGGTGAAATAACTGCATTTTTTCTCTTCTTGGGCTCTTGAACTTTTACCTCAATGACTGAGTTTGGCCTTCCAACTATTCAGCCAGGAGCGTGTTAAGGTTCCTTTTGAATTTTACTTAAAAATAATATTTCTCTATGCTACATAAATGTTGCGAGATCTAGAAGGTGTTGGGTTATAGATTACACGGTGGGATCGATATTATTTCGATAGCTTAACGACACCTCCCATTTCCGTTAGTACGTCTGCTGTTTTCCGGAGATCAGTAATGATATCTTTGATAACAGTATATGTATAGCAACATTAAATGTTATTTTAATTATATACAACTAGTTGGCCCAGCAATGCTTCGCTATTGCTATATTTGACGAAGTATATAGATTAATTTAATACAATTGAAACTTTGATATAAAATTATATATAGATGAAAGGATAAGGCAATAGCTACACTAACATATATGGTCATACATAACTTAGCGGTATAATGTGATGTGTAATAAACAAATTAGGACCGAAGATATAAAATGAAACGTTATTTTGTTACAAATAAAACCATCCATAAAGACCTAAATGTTCCTTATGTAACCGATCTAGCCCGAACCCGATATTATTCCTTCCATAATAAACTCCCTAACCACCCAAACCCACACGTTTCTAACCTTGCTTCCTCTTCCATTCCTGGTAATCCTCCGAGGCGCCTGAAAAGAAGATGGCCTCGTGACCTTATATTGTAAACTGTTTTTAGAGTCCTACTACTGGGTAGTTTCTCTACATCTTGTATCATATCATTATGTCATTATGATCAAATTTACTGGTTGTATTTATTTATACAGTTGTAAATATCAATAAATAAATAAAATAAAAAAATAAATTATTCTTCATAAAAATAAAAATCTATTGTCATATTATTACAATGAAAAAATTTATAATTGTTTGAGCTACGCGCAAAAAATGCTTGATTTGTTAGTAACTTCTGATTTTACCGGGAAAATCCTGAACATTAAGCAAAAAGTACCATCACAATCGGAAACCAAATATCGATTTTTATATATTAGAATGTTATATATATATTGTAACAAGACATGCTTTAAAACGTTATTTATTTAAATTATGAATATAAACTTTTAAAAACTTATCAAATTTTAAACTAATGACAAGGATGAGTTCAGGAAGTTAATACAACAATTGGAAGGCGTTAAGTGCTTTAACTATTCAATATTTCTTTATTAATCCGGTGAATTATCAAGAGTTTTCTAATGAGGGCGAGTATTCTTTACGTATAAAATCAAGTAGATGATACAAAGAAAATTTGTATAAGATAGACTCTACTCTGCCTGTTATATCTGGATCGATACCGAAGGCAGTGGAGGGAACTCAGTTGTTAAAGAAAGAAGGAGCGGGTAGAGGATTCCTTTGAATTAAATTTTAAACCAGATCCCACAGGACATAATCTTCTAAACAGTATCGGAGGATACTAGTAATTGAGCCTTGTGGTCCTTTTTGCCAACCTTAGGTAGGTACCATCTCGTAGGAAGAAAAAATAGTTTCTACTGACGCATTGACCCACGTTATAGGTCTTCATCGGGGCTGTCAAGTGAAAGTGTAAACAAAAATCTCTCAAATGACAGTTAATATTTTATCTAATGTGTAAATAAAATAAGAGAGTAAATTTGATAATTTTTTAGGATGTATTGATGACGTCATGGCTTCCAGTGCACTCAAGCGGACAAAAAATTTCGCACTATGGTGGCCAGCAAATTATATGTGCTGTTTGTTTCTAAGTACGGCATTAAGCATCGTTTATTATAAAAGATTGGCTGCATCGTCCTATGTCTATATAGTCTGTCAGCTATAAGCCTCAACTTAAAGTCGGATAGATATTTTGTTTTTGGGCCGCCTGTAGCTCAAGTGGTTGAGGTGCAGGTCGGAAAACCTGAGAACTGCGGGCGCCGCTGGTTCGAATCCAACCTAGGTAGTCCCACGAAATGAAAGAATAGACCTCCCCCCACTAAGGTTAAAATAATTTGGCCACCCTAGATAACTGATCCGTATGTCAGAAATGACCTGGAAGGGAGTGGTAAATAAAAAAAAAATAGACATTATTTTGGGTTGGGTGTGGATTAAGGAGCTAAGTGAACTCAGTGGTGCCGGTTTGAATCTGGTCTGAGAAGTCGACTTTTTTCAATTCTGTAGTGACCTCAAGGAATTTGATCTTCCCACCATGGTTAGAACAGGTTCCTTACCTATAGATAACCTTCTCTCGTATGTCAGAAATCACTAGGAAAAAATAGATATTATTTGTTATCATCCAGTAGAAATCATTAATTGTTGATTGTTGCTTAAAGGCGGAAAACCCTCTGGTCATCAACGCCTATGGCATGATAAAAGGAAAAAAAATTTAAATAAATAAAAAAACAAAAAAATAAAAATCGAAGAGGAGTTATAATTTATAAAGAAGGCGACGTGCTTTTAAAAATTCAAACACTCGTGTAATTTTAGCTTCCTCATCTGCGAGAGCTTCGGATAAATTCAGGGTCAGTCCTATCCTATTTATTTTTGGCAAACAGTGAGTACACTCTTCAAAAATATATCTAATCCTAAGAATGGACTGACAATATTTGCACGTTGGAGGTGGCAGTTTTCTGATCAGGTGAGAGTGCGTGAGGAGAGTATGATCTATTCTTAAGCGGGCCAGAGCAACCTCCTCCCTGCGGCTGTTGCGGTAGGATGTCGACCATGGTTTTACTGATCATTTTATTTCTTTTAATTTACTCGGAGAGCTTTCATCCCACTTGGCCTGCCATTTTTATAATATTTATAATTTAAGAGGTGTACTGAGTTCTGATGGGGTAAGAAGCTCGTTACCAACAATGCCAATGTGGCTTGGAGCCCATATGAAAATAATGGATTTACCTTGCTGCGATAATTTTAGAAGAAAAGATTGAATTCTTATGATGATTGGATGTTCGGGGTACATGTTTCTCAAACTTTTTAGAGAGCTCAACGAATCTGAGATTATTAGCATCAGCCCTCCATTTTTGCTTTTCAATAATTCAGAAGACTATAGTAATAATCTCAGACATTATTAATTTATTATCGACTATAAAATTATTTATTTGTTAAAGCAGATCTCTCTTATGTTTTGTTTAGTTTTAATTCATTATTTTTATTGAATTGTTTATTTTCTAATAAAATTTTATTTGTTTCAATTAATTTCACAAATAGTACTAAACCTAAATATGTTTATTAATGCTATTGACACTATGTATATATTTTTCTTTTGTGCAATATCTTTATTTCACTTATTATAAAATTATTGCTGATACATACATCAACAAACCAGATATTAGAGCCAAGGGTCACTACTTGGGCTTACGACCAGAGTTGAGCAAATATTATTCGATTGATACGAGACGAATATATTTCTATTCCTGAATTTTCTACACGAATAACCAATTATTCGTAAAAAAAAAAAATACGATTAACCATTGGAATATTTTTTTATTCATATAATCTCATCAAGAAGACATTTTTTATCTTATAGACCTATGGCATTAGCTTTATTTTATCACATTTAATGATCACGTATAGATAAATTTAAATTTTTTTTTATATCTGACATATTAAGATCTCTTTCTATCTTTTTTAAGATGTGAAAAACATAAATGCTATGGATTTGAAGATCATGCATTGATTTATTTTTACTTTTTTGATTATTAAATGTTATAGCAGTGCTATCGATTTTATGATCGCACGCTTGCATATCGATTTATTACAACTTTTCTGATTTCAAACGTACATATACACGTACATACATATTGCATTTTCATATTTTGCATCTCTTAAAAATATTAAGGGACTTTAATAGGTAAGAATCTGAAAAGGTAAAACAAATCGTTAAGCGATCTTAATATCGATAGAATTTTCATATTCTGCATATCCCGAAAAATAAATAGACCCTTATATATTAGAAATCAGAAAAGATAAAATGCGATGATACGCGATCTTAAAATCGATAGCATATTCATTTTATACGACTTTGATAAAATAAAAGGGACCCTAATATTTTTGAAATCAGGAAAGTTAAAATAAATCTTAAAATAGGTAGCATTTTCATTTTATACCCGTCTGAAAATGTGTAATGGGGCCCTCATTCATTAGAAATAGAAAATGGTAACTAGTAAGCAAATCAAAAAAATAAAAATCTACTTGTTATATGAATAATATTGTATTCAAACTAAATTTTTATTCGACTAATTTTGTATTCGACTGATTTTTTATACGATTGAAATAATATTTCAAATATTCGAATACAAAAGTATTCAGATTGTTTAGTCTTTTTATTCGAATAAAAATGTATTCGTCTCTCGTCAATAGAATACAAACTTCAAATAAAAATGTATTTGTCTTTCGTTAATCTTATGACTAAACGGCTTAGCAGAATTTTTACGTCATGGTGCTTGTTCCAAGCATACATTATTTTACTTTTTATCATAACTTTATCACTATGATCCACCGAATAGAATTTATTTTGGAAAACCCGAAAACAAAACTATTCTATCTCAATGAAAATTTCAAATTCATTACATCATTAAATAAATTACGTAATCATTCAGAGTTTTAGAACCACCAGAAATGCGTTTCTATGTTAAGTGTTATATTAATTTTTTTTTTTTTAATTATTAGTCGATACATGTTCTAAGGCTGGATTTTATGAATTGGGCTTCTATACTCTAAATAGGTCAGCCAGTCGAAATTAATCTAGCGATTTCATGAGGGGAAAAGAGTGTACGTTAAGCGAGTGAAAGCAGCGAGGCGGACATTAGTGTCAGTGGCTACGTTATAATTGGAGTGGTGGAGCGGTGGAGTGGTGCGGGGGGAGGGGCTGATAGCATTAGCACGGCTGAGTCGTATAATCCAACAGTAACATTATTCAATGGCCTGGTCCATTGCCATCAAGTAATCATGGAGTCTGCTTGTAGTCTTATTTCTTCTTAGTGACTTCAAAGATTCTTTCTCATTCTTCTTGTTCTGGCTGGGTTCATTTTTTGAAATGAAAAATGAGATTTTATTTTATCTAAATCAACATTTAAATCTTCCGAATCGTATAATGGCCCTACCATATTAGTCCAATCTACGCCTGCTCGCAACACTAGTGATGTGGCTAAGATTTCACGGAGTCCTGCCTTACCGTCCGGCAATCTAGTATTGCAAGAGCCCAAGAGGAGAAAAAAGGCAGATATTTCACCCCAAATTGTTGATTACTTAATTTTTTATTTTTTAATTTATTGATATTTACAACTGTATAAAAAAAAAAATACAACTAGTAAATTTCATCATAATGACATAATGATATGATACAGGATGTAGAGAAACTACCCAGTAGTAGAACTCTAAAAACAGTTTACAATATAAGGTCACGAGGCCATCTTCTTTTCAGGCACCTCGGAGGATTCCTAGGAATGGAAGAGGAAGCAAGGTTAGAAACTAGTGGGTTTGGGTGGTTAGGGAGTTTATTATGGAAGGAATAATATCGGGTTCGGGCTAGATCGGTTACATAAGGAACATTTAGGTCTTTATGGATGGTTTTATTAATAACAAAATAAGGAGCATTGGGGATTTTACGAAGGGTTTTGGATTGTAAAGATTGGATACGAGAGGATTTCGAAGGTTTAGTGGAGCCCCAAAGCTCAACTCCTTATGTCCAGACTGGGCCTTATTATTGTCATGTAGATCAGTCTTTTGTAATGAGTTGGAAGCGATTACTTAATTTAAAACCCAATATATAATTACTAGTCAAAATTGATGAGTCTGCAAAGTATAGGTAGGGGAATAAAAAATGGCGGCTATTTCAAAACGTTAAAAATAATTAATTTTTATTCAGAGCTCTATATCTTAACAACTACCAACAACAATAGAAAATCTTAGAGAACATCATTTAAAGTAGGGTAAATTTGCTAAAATGTAAGACCTAATAGGGCTATCTATGTTCAATAGTTCTCGAGATATAGCTTTTTAAAAAGCAATATTTCCTAAAAATATTGTATGGAACGTACTCAAATATGAGTAGTTAATTAATTTATTTTGAGAAATCTATATCTTAAAAACCATTTGACGTACAGATGTCTATTAGCACTCAAATCAAAGCTAGTTAAATGTACTATAAAGTAGTTTATTACATTTACCTTCGTAGGAGAAGTAGTTTTCACGAAATTTGCTAAAGTAAATTTATTTATAGTTGTTCCGATAAATTTTCATTTACCAAATTTATATCCATATGTGAATATCATAAAAACTACTACCTGAAGATAAATACCATAAACGACTTTATAGTAAGAAAAAATCTTTTTTTTTTTTTTTTTTTTTTGAGTAGGCAGACATATTTGCGTCTTATGAGTCAAGAGATATATCTTTTCAAAAATCCAACATTTTATACGAACAATTAGAAATTAGAATTTTGTGAGTTTATTTCGTCAAAACTTCATAAAAATTACTACTTCTACAAAGATAAACTTTATGAACTATTTTATAGTAAATTTAACTTGAGTGCTGACAGACATCCGTACGTCCTATGGTTTCAGAAATAAAGTTTTTTCATAAATCAAACTTATTGTCCGAACAACTATAAATCAATTTATTTTAGCAAATATCATGAAAACTACTATTGCTACGAAGGTAAAAATCATAAACTACTTTATAGTAAATTAAACTATCTTTAATTTGATTGCTAATAGATATCTGTAGGCCACATAGTTACTGAGATATAGATTTCTCAAAATAAATTAACTAAATACTAATATTTCACTGCATTTTTTAGTTTTGAAAGGCTATATCTCGAGAACTATTGGACGTAAATAGCTCTTTTAGAGCTAATATTTCAGAAAATTCACTCTTTAAATAATGCTCTTTTAGATTTTTTAGTGTTGGTGGCAGTTTTAATGATATAGAGCTCCAAATGAAAAAAGCTCTATGATGGTATGAAATATATTATATTTAATCTTAATCGGAGTTTTTTTTTTATTATTTTGGTAGTATTTAATTAATGTTTCAGGTTATATTAATTGCGATGTATATATTTTATTTACTAATCATTTTAGTTTATATTTATTTATTATGTTTTTGAAAGAAAATAATAAATGAAAATACAAATCTCTTCTCCAGAGTATAATATATAAATAAAAAATTATGGTTTTCTCGGGTTTAAAATATACGGAGAAACTGAAAATAAAAACCTCACAAAAAAACAAAATAATGCAGAAAATTGAAATAATATAGAAAATATACTCCCGAATGATTACTTAAAAAAACAAAAAACTCTGTTAAAAAAAAAAAATAAACTAAGATATATAAACTATAAATAATAAAAAAATATATATAGGGTCGGGTAATCAGCTGACTCGTGGTGCAAAAACTCAGGCCATTAGAGTGCAGTGCAATCGGAGCCCAGATAGTGAATGCAGCTGCCAATGGAATTCAAATGAGATCCCTTATTTTACTGTCAAGTGAGTGGGGGGGGGGGAGCTTTCCCTCTTCCGCTTATTGGTTCCTTTAAGTAAGGATCAAGGACATTTATAAAGAATAGCTCCTAGTCCTGTTTCACTACAATTCAATTAGAGCCAGCCATATCCTTTTAATCTGTAATCAAAAGGGATTAATTAACTGTTATAAAGGAAATCCTGAACGAGCACTTTAGAAAACTCATGTTTATGGCTATGTTTTTCTTGTTTCAACTTCAATGAAATTTGTTAATTTAAAGTTATATAAAACTAAAAATCGGATTCGTAGGTACAGAAGAAAGTATATATATAATATAAGCCACCTCAAATCAACTATGTCTTTTTGTTGGAAGGCTTTAAAATGAACAAACAACAAACTGGTTCGGATTAAACATTTATTTGGCCAATTTAAACTAAAACTAAAATAAAAAAAAATTGACTAATGATGAATACAAGAAAAATAAAAAGGCCTCTCGGATGAAAATATAATAGTTATATAAACTATGAAGATGACAATAAACTAATTTACAAATAAACAAAAAAATATATATAAAACAAATACTAGTCGACGCAAGCTCCGATAGGTCCGAGGAAGAGTGCTGCCGAGATGTTTAGGTCGCAGCTCTTGTAGCTAAATACACCGCTGTAATGGTACAAAGTTGGTGTAGTGGCTCATCGATAGTCCAAATATCCAAAAGTCGTATTAATGTATTAGGCGAGCAGACAAAATATACGCAGACAGGGCTGGTTACACACTAGCCACTAATTATTCGAAACTCATATTAAAGTCGAAACACAGAAGTGGTCTGGCTCTGAAATGTAATGACGACTAAAACACTCAAATAATGTGTAATAAAATAACTTCAATCAAACGCAGACATGGCTGCTTAGACGCTACCATGGCCACTAATTAGCCAAAACTGCAATAAAAAACTAAGATGGTCGGTCCGTTGCTAGGTTACGCCTTAGCAACAATTATCAGCCCCTAGCAACTGTCTCTATTACTCATTATAACACACAAATATAATTACATTTTTTCTTTTCAAATAACTAAATCCAATTAAACCAATATAAATAAAAATAAACTTTAATAAATTAAAAACTAAGATTGAGTAAATATTATTATTTACAAGGTAATTATATATTATGGCGTTAACAAAGGGATTAGGTACATATAATTAGATCCATCTCACTTATTATATGAACTCAATCCATAAAGTTCAGCCCCTGGAAATATTATATCACACCTAACACAGTAACGTATTTCTCGTAGTTATAAAACTCTTGCAGAGTAGGAAATTAATTTAATGAATTGATAATTTTTTTTTTCTTCTTATAAGTCCAAAAAGGATAATTCTTGCCAAAAGGTAATGGTCATAAGAAATAAAATTATGCGTCCAATGAGAACCGTAAAGTAGTATGCATTAAAACTTAAATCCTTAATGATAAATTATAAGAAAATAAATTAAAATTGAGTGTTAATTAAATTGTATTAAATGAAAAAAAAAATTATTTGGTGATAACAGAGTCCTAACCTATTGAATGTAGGTTCTGTTATAAATGATGTGTGTAAGTTGAAAAATAGAAGATTATTTGCGTGAAAAAGTTTCAAATTTAAGATATAAAAAGTTAAGTAAGTAAATAATAAATTTAAAATATTATTTGAAACTGTTATGATGTTATTTTTATATTTAATTTATTTTAAAACTATGACACGACGATAATTAGCCTGCAGAAAAGATTTTAAAGAACATGATATCAATATTTAAGGTATAACTACAAATTTCAGTATGTTTTTAAGGAAATAATCTAATTAATATAAAAACAAAATTTTTTATATGTTGTCTCTTTGAAAACGGCCTGAGGGCCGAAACTTTGGAGAGTATCTAAAAATAAAAGTTGAAAGAATATTTAAATCAAAATCGTGTATGTTAATGATTAAAGGCAATCTTTTTTTCATATTTTCCCTAACACTATTGTACAGTTACTAAACAACTAAAGTTTTATTAAGTATTGAATTAGCAATTATTAGGCTCTTATTCGGTTTTTCGCATGTATATCATAAATTGTGGATCCTAATAAGGGAAAGAGTTAGTAAAACAAATTAAAGTTAAGCATAACAGAATAGGACATACCCGACTGACACACATCCACCTCATAACAGGAGAGGCCCCTCCAAAATGTTCAAAATGTAATAGCAATCTGACCGTCAAACACATTTTTGAAGAATGTCGTCACTACACATCAACTCTGAACCAGTTAGGGTTACCAACAAATGTCCCAATGGCGTTGAGAAACGACGAATCTGTAATTGTAAAAGTCATTAAATTCATCCATCAGACTAACTTAATAACCAGCCTTTAATTATTATAATTATCTTTTCAGCTTGCCTTATTTTTAAAATTAGAACAGTCAGTTATCTGCTTTTCACCATCATTTCCAATATCGTAACGATTATTAAACAAATTATAATTGCCACAAATTTAATTATAATTGGTGCGGATCAGTATACCTTACCAAAGCTATGACTAAAACAACTAGGCCTTACCAAAGCCAACAACCAACGGGCGTTGATGACCAGGCTGTTAAACGCCCTTTCAAAACTAACAAACAAAGAATTAAAGGACATTGAATTATGCGTATAATGGGTTAATGCAATGTAAATGTAATAAAGATTTGCCACTTTTTGTGGTAAAAATACGCCATCTTTGGAACATAATAACTAAAAAGACAAAAAATAATATATTTTCATTGTTCCACTATTTTTTTATTGTGTAATATTACATTTAATTACTTATATTTATAGAATAGGTAATAGAGGAAATGGAACTCATTAGCTTCATTTTTACAAATTTATAAATTAAATTCGAAATAAGAATAATAAACCGAAAAAAATATAATATAAACTTGAAGTAAAATAACGTCTTAAATACACTCATCATAATGTATATTCTGCCTGAGGAATCCTAAACCGATCTTTCTGGAGGAAAAACCAGGACTCCGGGAAGCTGGCGGTGGAAGCTAGGAGGAAAGAAAGGAGAGTTCTAACCTTAGAACGATTTATATCAATTGTTCATTGGTTCAGTTGACTTAGGACAGGATCAATTTTAATTACTACTGTTGCGATTGCTCATGAATGTTAAGTATCTGTTCTTGATATTGAACAACTTGTTCGGTTATCTACATTATATGTCTATTAGGCTAGGTTTGATTCGTTGGTTGCTTTTACATAATATTCTTTTCATGTAATTGATAGATTTTACATCTCATAAATAATGTATAGTGATCGAAGTGAAGATAATGCAATAAAAATCAATATCGATTGTTTACTTATTGTGTTTACACATTGAAAGAGAGAAAGAAACGATAGTTCATTTTTCTTCATTTCATCTGTTCAATTACCTAAGTTTTTTACTTACACATGCACCGATCACGACAGCAATAAAGACATACATTGTGGGACAAAACGTCGGCAACAAATAAACTGTTGATAACTATTTTTCTTCGGCTATGATTATAAACGGTATAGTTGTTTTTAAGAACATATGGCTTATTAAGGTTGGCCTAACAGGCCGTTTTGGGTCAATATGACCTTTTCTTTATTTCCTTGAAAAAATCATATGTTTCTACATTCTCACTACCAAAGGCACGAAGTGGTCATCAGGTCCAAATTTTCATTCCATTGGATGCCCGACATTTTCCATACAATTTTATATGTAAACCAACATCTCACTCTTACATGTGGACTACACCTACTCCTCTCTCTAGACAACACACATATTTTGATAAGACTTCAAATTTATTAGCCCTCTCAAAATTTTCTCATACTATTATTAAGATATACAATTACACGCATTTTCGTATATGGGTTCCAAGCCATGTAGAAATCGCAGGAAATGAACTAGCCGATCACACTGCAAGAGAAGCACTCGCGGGACGGGGTAAAGCAGTTTTAACTCCATAAGAAATAAGCAAACCTTTTGCAAAGGAAGTCAAAGATAAATGGCAATCTTTGTGGAATGGAAGCCCAATGAGTAAATTAAAAATTATCAAAAGGGATGTTAAGTCCTGGGGTACCTGGAGTCGCAAATGCCGTAGATAGTAGTGCTATGTACTGGTAGCAGATTTACTTGGGATGCCAGGATAATCGCTGAAGGCAATTATCCAAAAATGAATTAATTAATTGATTATAAATTTAGTCCTAAAAATTATTATTATAATTGGATTCCTTTCCAAAGACTGTTTGTGTGTTTACCAGTTTACCAATTAAATACCTTTATATTTATAAATTGTTCTTACCATTAATTATATAGTTTAATAAAGAGTGATATATTGGGTTATATAATAATATATAAACTACATAAAGAAACTAAGTATTTATTTACAATTGGTTATGATTAAAATGATTCAAATGATTCAGATAAAGGTTGCCATAAAATATAAATTATTACATGATTGCTTATTAGTTAATTTATACTTATAGCTGCTGATGCCGTGGGATGTAGTGCCGTGGGTGTCTTCTGTTTCATCAGGGATGTCCAGGCCTCCTGGCCTTGGTCTGCTCGAAGCGCATCCTCTGAATCAGGTCCTTACTCGTCTGCGCCTTCCTGTTGAGTTGCTCCTCCGTCTAGCCCTTCCAGTAGAGTGTCCTGTTCTTCTCTTGTAAATTCCCTCTCTGTATTTTTCTCCCACTTCTCTTTTAGGGCGTTACCTTATTTTTAAATCTCTTCTCTGATTGGTTATCGATGTCCGAAGACTCCCGAGGCAGGCGTCCCCCTCCTCAGGGCCGAGGATGTGTTACAAAAAGTTGGCTGGTTAATTTGATTCTGGTCCCTCGTCCCAAACTATCATTTTTGTAACTTAAAGGTTAGCCAATCTAAGTTTCTCAGGGGCCTCTGGTAATGTGACAACTTTAATACAGATGTTTTCACATCCGAGGATGCTAAAAGCTTCCCAGAAGGATACCCTGACCAGGTATAGGGGCAGATGACGAAACACCTTAATAAACGACATATTGTTGAAATCATGGCTAATTCCTCGATACATAGCAGTAGGTTGAGTACAAGTCTGTAGACCATAGCCTAGAACTTAACCAAGATATTAATGGGTACGTTTTGAGCAACCCAGACACAGAGCTGAAATTTCCCATTGCACAAAAGCCTCAAAAAGCCTACTGCCACCATCAAGCCAGATATGTCAAATCTACTGCACCACATCTATCCGATACCTGTCAAAAGTCACGAGAGACTCCAGATAGATGCTTGCTGTCTTGGGATGTCCTTCTTCCCAAGACAGCAAGCATCTATCCCTCTAACATTTAAGGTTATTATAATATATAAAAATATACAACGTAAAAAAAAACAAAAAATAAAACGCGAATTCTGTCCTAAAAGTGCAAAGCAATGTTGTTCTGAAAGAATAACTAGGTTGGCCATCAACGAGGAGTGACGTGGAACATCGTAAACCAGTCAACAATCTGCTCCAACAACCCATCAACCTCAGAAGTCAGTCTACTAAATATTCAGACGGGACTTGCTGATTTCAGGCGCCTCTCATACCCTCAGCCTCAGTCCTCTGTTCCTCTCCCTCATACTTCACGGTATCATTCCCAGAACTCTCATCCACAAACTAAAGCACAAGAAATGACTTTCCTTCCAAAAAAGTAACACTAAATATGAAAATTCCTCCAGAGATCAATCCCGAACTTCCTCCTCTATCCCAATCTTCCCCTTCGGTCAATCCTTTACCCGAACCTCCAGTAAAGCAGGAACCAATCCAACGACTACAAAGGAGAGTTTATCTGCTTTTTCAACTCTCCACAATCCCTTGAATCCAAAACCAAGACTATATACATTTTTAAAAATTAGCTAAGCAAGATCTGAAATAGATTGAAGTGTGGGCATACTTGATAGCACAGATAAAGACTGTTAATTAGGAATTTGATCGATTCATACATTATACCTTAAAGTATAATTTAATTTAACTTCGCTTAAATGATTCGATACAATAATTAATTTGCTGAGCAGGCGACGACGGACTAGAGCCATTGGTAAATTGAAATTAACCCATTAGTGTTCTAACTGCTGTTATTATACGAAGGGCAGTAGTGGTAATTGAATTGTAAATGGCCCAACTGATAACTGACTGCAGGTAATTATGGTAATACCAACGGGTCGCTTTCGACTGATGGCTTTTCTCTAAGTCCATCACTTAGTACAATTATTTGACTGGTATGCTACTTCTCCACAGAGGCGAAATTATCTAAACCTAGGATCTTTCATTATCCATAGTTAAAAAAATACAACCACAGAGTGATTTAAGATACACTTAGATACACTAATTAATTTAAAGGAAGAAGATACAGTCTAGCATACTATATACACTTAATATATACTTGCTATTATATACAACTAGTTATGTAAAGTTTCCTTCGGAATTCTTCCTATCTAGCTTCTAGAATAATTATCTTATCATTAACATAAGGAGTTATTTATGTGTCATATGAGAAAAGAACTGGCTGGAAGGGGTTGTTGATTGTAAGTGTCGATGGAGGTAGAATTGAAAGAATGAACAAAGAAAAGCAACAGGAAAAGGACTTCTCTATATCTGGAAATTGTGATTATTTTATGAGAGGCGAAGTGATAATTTCTCAGTATTGTCCTCATCACTTATGTTGTGGGCACATGTGTGCTTTCAGTAAATAATGACCCATCTATTGTATCCCAAACTCTTCAATCTCATCGCTTTGAAGTATGTCCAGTGCAAAAACTGGAGGATTAACACAAACGTTTCGTCGTAAACATATGACTTGTAAGAACATGTCCTATAGTGTTCTTTAATAACACTACAATTATCGCCGTAACAGATCCGTGGCCAAGAACTAGATTTGGACAAAAGACTAATTTGGAATCCTCATAAAAGACTGAAAAGACAGGCAACTGCTCGTCAATTCCCAATATTACACCGCTTTTTTGTCTAAACGTCCAGTCCAACTCCACCACGAGATTTAGAGGGAGGGAGGGGGGAGAGAGATAGAGAGAGAGAGAGGGGAGGAGGGAGAGAGAAATTTGTTCTCCTCCTTCAAGCACAATTGGTAAATTATTACTTGACCAATTCATTCAATACATTATTCCTTCTATGTACATTATTACCTATCATCTTCTCTGATCCTCTACAAACGTTTGATCAATTAGGCAAATTTACAAAAAGCAACAATAGATAGCAACGCATAAACAAAACAAACACAGCAGTAAGACTGTTTACTAAAAAAAAAAAACAAAAAAAAAACATACATTTAAATAGAACTAATTCATACATTTTAAAAAATATATAAATGAATAAATAAGTTAGAACACACAAATAAGTAGGTTTAAAACGTAAGACACTCATTAAGGCCTATTTGGAGGTACTGAGTTTTCCCTGGGGCACTACTAAACCATCGAAGTTCTTTCGTATGCACTCCTTACAATCCAAAATCCTCAATGATCCTTCCTTTGTCAACCATAAAATCGTCCACAAAGACCTTAATGTGCTATATTTAGTCAATCTCACCCAAATCAGATATCACTCTTTCCATTATAAACTCCCAAACAACCCTAAACAATCTAGTTTCTAACCTTACTATCTCTTCTATTCCTGACAATCCAAAGCGCTCGACAATAAGATAGATCCGAGAACATCTAATGTAAAAATGTTATTGGAGTGTTGCTAATGGATAGTTTCTCTACAAGTCTGCATCATGCCACAATAACACTAACATTACATTTGGTAATCAGCTATTTATTTAATACATAAATATTTTCTTAATTTTATCATTTATATCCTTTCAGGACGTAAATTAATTAAATTAAGAAGAAATGTCTTAATGATCTCTCGTAACTATCGAAAAAAATGAACATTTTTTTATTGGAACAAAAAAATGATAGTTGTCATGCAACTACTTATGCACCTCATGGGTGTGTTGAGCAGATGTTCTCTTTATTTGTTTGTTCCAGTAGAGCTTAGAGATCGATTGAAGGTTATTCTTCAGTCTACTTGACTCCAATAAGCACATCTCTCTCAGCTCTTCTCATCCCTGCACTTTTTGAAGATATATTGATGATGGGTCATGCAAAGTTATTTTTTAATATGCAACAATAGCCATACTAAATATAATAAAGGCAGTCTAAGCAATTATTACTGATGTTCAGTTTATAGTTTACCGTGAATATATATAAAAGATGTTGTTCTTTTTTTTGTTTTTTTTTTTAGATAGATAGATTTTATTTGTGAAAGACAAAATCTTGTACAAATTCATAACACAATATACAATTATAAAACAAAACCTGAGTCTAGTGCTCCATTACAAAAACAATAAAAGATAAAACAAGTTCTCTATAACAAAACAATAAACAAAAAAATAAAACAGATTGGATAATACACAACTATTAACATAATATTCATTGCTCCATTATATTTAACTTAAAATAATACGAATTCTTTTAAATAAACGAAAGCGTGATATAAATGGAGATATTAATTGGCTTCGAAAAGAATTTACATAATAGAATTTATAAATCACATACAAAATTAAACTTATTACATATTGTTACAATGTAAACATATAGTCTGTTCAATATGGCTTCACTATCAATGTTCAGTATATTTTCAATGTTTTGTAAGTCGCAAGATACGAATATGGGTGGCTTTAAGATATATTGTCTATTTTCTTCAAAGGTTGGACAATGTAGAAGGATGTGGTACAAACTATTATTGAAATAATTTTTGCAGAATGAACAGAGAATGGATTACTCTTTCTTGGTAGATGCACCTTATTTTTTTTTTTAAATTTAAACTATATGTTAAATATGCTTCAGGTTTAGAGTAGGTTAAAACTGCACAGTGTACGGTATATGGGGTTAATGTTTGAATTCAATGCTCTACTGATGTCAGTTGAGAAGTTGTGGTTCAAAATCTTTTCAAGAACATTGCCTTTATGTCTCAATATTCCATTTTCATATGAACTATTGAACATCCATATTGGTGGGCTATCAGATTGAGTTGTGAGACTCCTAAATCTTTACTCCGGAAGACCAGATGGGCCTTATTATAATTATGTACATGAGTCTGTTAGGTTATTAAACCTATTTATTTGTGTGCCCTAACTTATTTATTCATTTATATATATTTTTTTTACTTTATGTATTAGTTCTTTTTATTTATTTTAATTCGAAGGGGTTTCCTGGGTAAAAGGGTGGTGACGAGAAAAACTAAAATAATGTTCTACAAATCGACGTTCCTCCCTAATGTTTCGAATCGTGGACCCTCACCTCGAGACACAAGATCCGGATCCAATCCATGGAGATGTGGTACTTTCGTAAGGTAGAAGGACGGACACGACGAGATATAAAACGGAACAGTACCATTCGGACTAACCTCGGAGTTAAACTGGCTGAGAGTATTCTAGAAAGGCACAATATAAGACACCTCCTTCGGATGACCCAGGAAAGAACTGTCAGAAAGACACAGTCGTGGAGGGAAGAAGAACAAGAGGAAGACCACGCACCACCTGGGAGGAGAGTGTTATGGAGGCGGAATATGGACTGGAGTAGGAGAAGGGAGATGGTCCAAGAGCGAGATATCTGGTCCAGAATCTGCTGTACGTTGTAAGCCCACACTGCACAAGCGGTAAAGGGGATAAAATGATTATTTACATTAATATACAAAAGAAGAATATAAATTTTAAAAATAAAATGAAGTTTAGTCCGAACCCCACGTAGTCTTAGGGTGTGCTACTGGTAGAACATAAGGTTATACAATATCTTCTTTTCGGTCACAGTCTCACCTTCCCCAGAAGTATGAAGATGACACCTTCCACAACTCTCCTATTCAGGACATGGTGAAGAAAATTTGCCACACACTGCAATATATTCCCACTTCTAGTGTTAATGACCGTCCATTGAAGTAGAACACCATAATTTTTAAAACAAAACATATACGATAACATTTCTCTTATATAAACAGTAAAGACACAGGGCCTGATAAACTATCACCACTTCACATTGAACAGTCGTTTCGTGTTCAAAAACCAAAACTATCACCTTCACAAAACCAAGCCCACTCGTCTAAACATATCGCTCGTCGTTTTTTTTTTTTTTTTCACCATGACAACCGTAACATCCCTTGTCTACACAGATATCGCCAATGTTTTTATTTCACTATGACAACCGTAATAACAGATGTAGTCCTTTTTTTATTTAAAGTTAATTTATATCTAAATGTTTATTGTTTTTTAAAAATTTATTTATTGATATTTACAATTGCACATAAATACATCAAGTAAATTTGAGGAAATCATAATGTTATGGTACAAGCATCTAGAGAAACTACCCGATGGTAGCACTCTAAAAACATTTTTTACAATCTAAGGTCTCGAGGTCATCTTCTTTTCAGACGCCTCGGAGAATTGTTCGGAATAAAAGAGGAAGCAAGATTAGAAACTAATGGGTTTGAGTGATTAGGGAGTTTGTAATGGAAGGATTAATATCTGGTTCGGGCTAGATCGGTTACAAATGGAACATTAAGGTCTTTGTAGATAATTACCTAAATGTTAATAGTAATTTTTATCAGCCTAATAAATACTTTATAAACAAAAACTATGTTTACATATGTATGAACAATTACAAGAAGGAAAACTACAAGACTTGTTGAGCTGGTGGTAGCATCTGGAATCCGCAGTTGTCGCTGAAAGCTGCTTATTAGTTGAAACAGATTGCAATGGTTGACCGCGGCTAAGCCTTATTTATTAGAGAAGTTGCACTGCTTGGACAATAACTTTCCCTCCCTATCTTTGAATAAGACGATTCGATAGGTCCATTCCATTGGCTCCTATCGATGTTTCATTGCTGAGTCTCATCCTTGGCCATATCTAATTTTTTTTTTAAATTATTTATTTATTTTTATTTACATCTGTATAAAAATATTTACAAGTAAATTTGCTGTTATTGTTAAAACAACATGATAAAACATGTAGAGAATCATCATTATCATTGATAAAACTCCAATAACATTTCTAGAAGAGAAGGTCTCGAGGCCATCTTCATTTCAGACCCCTAGGTGGATTACTAGATAATGAAGGAGAAGCCAGGCTAGGAACAAGTGGATTTGGATAGTTGGAAAGTTTATCATGGTTTTGGCCAAATGGACAACATATGAAACATTGAGATCCTGATGGATGACTTGATTTGTGACAAAGTAAGGAGCATTAAGGATTTTGGTCTGTAAGGATTGGAATTAGGAGGAATTCGATGGTTTAATGAAGCCCCAAAGCTCAACTCCGTATGTCCAGATTTATTTAAAATTAAAATTAATTTAGATTAAGAAAATTAATTTAAGAGAAACTATCCCTTGGTAGCACTCTAATGACACTTTACATTATCTTCTGTTCAGGCGCCTCGGAGGAGGATTGTCAGGAATGGAAGAGGATGCAAGGTTAGAAACTAGGGGGTTTTAGTGGTTAGGGAGTTTATAATGGAAGGAGTGATATCTGGTTCGGGCTAGATCGGTTACATAGCGAACATTAAGGCCTTTATGTATGATTTTATTTGTGACAGAGTAAGGAGCATTGAGGATTTCGGATTGTAAGGATTACATACGAAAGGACTTCGATGGTTTAGTGGAGCCCTAATGCTCAACTCCATATGTTCATATTGGCCTTATTACAGTCATGTAGACCATTCTTTTGTAATGTGTTAGAAGTTTAGACCGTTTGTCTAGTAAGTGCTATAATTGTCGAAATCGACGAGCAGTTTCCTGTCTTTTCAGTCTTGTGTGAGGATTCCAGATTAATCGTTTGTCCCAATGTAGTCCAAGGAAGCGGATCGGTTTGACAGGGTTAAGAGTAACATTGTTAAATGAAACTGCAGGGCAGTCAGTAGATTAAGGACGAAGGGTAAAGGTGATTTGATGGGATTTGTTGGAATTTATCTTAATCCTCTAATTACGACACCATTCTTCGAGGGCTGTGATACGGGATTGGAGAGTTAGGGATACAATTAATGGGTTATTATTAACAGCGAGCACACATGTCTCATCGGCATACGTGGTGAGGATAGTTTTAGGATTGTTTGGAATGGTTGGAGTATGGTTGCACTGTATATACGGTGTAGAGGATGGGACCAAAGATACTACCTTGACGAACATCAGCGGACTGAAATTTAAATTTTAAATTATAAATGTTAATAATTTTTATTATATTAAATTTTTAA
>NW_027115801.1:138359-139620 GCF_000696795.3 Halyomorpha halys | reverse complement strand
ATATATATGTGTATGTATTCTCATTTCCTAATATTTTTCATGCATAATTTATTGGACTAAATTCTTATTGAGTTCTTTTTCTCTCGAAGGAGTAATTATTTTCATAATTTCTTGTTATATTGTTGTTGTTTTTTCTTTCACTATATTACGGCTGTTATCCCCGAGACCTCTCTAATTCTGCAACCCTGGAAAGAGAATACCTTATAATAAGAGGCTCGGGAGACGAGGGAGATCCCTAATTACAGACGAGTTAATGGTTCCGCCCCACCGGGCCCCAACCGAAATTAACTAGCCTTTCTCCAGGGCAGACCCCCCGGCATAACTTCGACCGATCATTCCAACATTAGCATGCTTACTAAACAATTGCTTTGAATGTTCAGGATTCCGCTTTGGCCAAATTATATAGTCGATATGTTTTGTATACCCGATTCTATACTGGTGCTGCCATGTATATATTAGAAATGATCGGAAATAGAGGAGTTCTGGACTTTGTCAGGGCTAAAAAAAAAATAATAAGTTAAGAACCCCCCCCCCAAAAAAAAAACTGTAAACCTCTGCCCTCCTGTCCTACAGTATCCTTTCTAAATACTCCACTAATGCCTGTTGAACAGATTCAATACTTAGGACTCCATCTTGACAAGAGACTTACTTGGAATCCACACACAAGACTGAAACGACTAGAAACTGCTCGTAGATTGCGATTGCTACAACACTTACTTTCACTACTGAAAATTAGTATATAAGAGGAGAAATTAATCAGTGTCATTTTAGTAAACCTGTCCCTTTTTACTGTACCTTTTTTTGGTTTTTATTATTATTTTTTTCTGACATCACATAAGACCTATATGCTTTTATATTTTCTAGGAGGAGTTCTTTACAAATTTATATACGTATGCTAGTATATATTAGTAATAAAATAAAGTTTAAATATTTATTGTGTCAAGTATTAATCTTCCAATGAATTAACCAAACAAGGGCATCTCTTTAAATATTGGATCCAGAGAAATATGTTGATTGGTATAGTAAACATTGTTGAATAAATGAATTATTAAAAAAAACAATATGGCGGCCGTTTCTTTGCATAAGTTGGTAACATCATTTACGGAATAATTGAATTACTTCTTATTTTATTTGTATTTGACATTGGAAATGTTATATATTGAAGGGAAAAAACAAATGTAATTTGATAGGAAACCAAATTGAATTTTTATCTTTTTTCTATTTTATGGTGTCTTGTTCCGTCATGGTCCAATTTATTACC
>NW_027115801.1:101482-136415 GCF_000696795.3 Halyomorpha halys | reverse complement strand
CCGAGGCGTCTGAAAAGAAGATGGCCACGGGACCTTCTAATATAAATTAATGTTTGAAGTACCACCGATGGGTGGTTCCTTCCCAAGATTTTCAAATGTATATGAAACATACAACATATTTACTTATTGTATTATTTTTTACAATTATAAATCACATAAAATAAAAAAAAATAATAATAAATAAAAAAAAATTTAACAATAAACCAGAAAAATATTATTACGTCCCAGGTATTAAAGTTAAATTTAAATATAATTATGCACTATGTTACAGGACGTATTATTGTTTTTTCCAAATATCAAATTTTTCCAATCCAGATATTATTAATTTATTAATAAAACCCCAGTCCTCATTATTAACTGAGCATATACGAAAATTAGAAAACCTGTTGAAAAATCATTAAAATTGGTATTATAAGAATATTCCTCAAAATGATTTCAATGAGAATAATAAATACATCTAAGGACCACTCCTAGCTTTAGTGTGGATAAATTGAAGCGGGTATCTTTGATGAGCTACAAAGCCAATATTTCATAAATAAGGGTGATATTACGAAGCACATGACCAAAACTGAATTATTTTTTTTTTCTTTTTTATTTTATTTATTTATTAATATTTACAACTGTATAAAAAAATACAACCAGTAAATTTGATCATAATGATATGATACAGGATGTAGAGAAACTACCCAGTAGTAGAACTCTAACAACAGTTTACAATATAAGGTCACGAATGAAAAATTAATGTTTTTTTAAGGTTTTGAAACAGCCACCATTTTTTATTCCCCCTACTTATACTTGGAATCATCAATTTTTACTATTAGTTATACGTAGGTTTCATTAAGGTAATCAAAAATTGGGGTGAGATAATTTTTTCTCCTCTTGAGCTCTTGTACTATAAGTGCCACACTCCTGCTTAGCCAGTCATGATGTTCCTTCTAGGGCTTGTTAGTGAATGTCTGGAAAGTCTGTCGGTTCAAAGTCTAAGGGATTATTAGCCCTATCAGGTCTGGTTGTCCCTGTTCCTAGGTAGCGCCGATCCTGATAGTTTTATCTAAGTCCCCCTCCCCCGTCTTATAACCCTACAAACCAGAAATCCTTCCTGTGAACTGAACAATGGTCTTTGATAGTTTCACAATTTGTCCATTGCATATTCAGTTGCGCTCTAGAGGCTCTTTTAGGTATCTTGGATGCACACCGCAGCAGATTTTGGGATGCAATCAAAGGGTTATTACTAACTGTGAGCACACATGTGTCATCTGAATTAAAATCATAATCAAATTTGCATGATTAAAAAAAAACTTAATAATTTAGAAACCTGAATGTTAAAGAACACTTTTTTCAAAGATATTGTAGATATTATAAGATTTTCATAAATCTTAGAAAGAAGCCGGTGACTTCACCAGGATATCTAGATAATGGTGGAGAGAAATCAAGGACTGTAGGGCAGCCAAAAAATAGCTGACTATCGCTAGGCCTTAACGAGAGAATTGTTTTATAACGAGCATAATCATTTTTCCTAACTCTGGGTCATTTGTAGCTAAGGGAGTTGATGTGTAGGTCTTAACAACCTCGGAACTGTAGCGGTGCCAGTTCGAATTCAAACTGGAAGACGACTTGTACTTCTGTGGTTCCAAGAATGAAAACTTGACCCTTTAGAATAGGGTGGTACAATGTAGATAACCCTCGTATGTCAGGAATGACAAGGAAAATAAAACTTTATCTTAACATTATGTTTTATTTTCAGATTAATTAATTATATTTATTTATTATATTCAGTCATCATCCTATTACTGTTGTTAAAAAAAGTTTTTATGCACTTTTATAAATCTAAAATATAACTTTATAAAATCCTTAACTACCAGTTTTTATTACAACTTGCTGAGCGTTTCAAAACACGTACATAAGTTTTCTGCCTTAAAACATAGTTTTGTAATGCACATAACTTTTAATATTATTCAACTTTTAGTTATGCAGCCTGATACAATGGTAAGCTAATGTGCTGGAATGTGCTTTTATTTTATTTTTTACAGTTTGAAAAAAGTTTTGATATATGCTTGTCTTGATACTATACATAAACACTTTTGTCATAATTAACTGTGAAATTTTATTAATTCAATGATTACGAATCAAAGACAACAATATTAGATGATGAATAATTCAGAATAATGAAACGGATAGAAACTAATTAAAATAAAACTACAGACATAAAAACGAAGAACGGTAAATACATATGGTAATTTTTACATTCTTACACTCTACTTATTTGTAATTTTTATTTATTTATTTATTATATTGTTTCTAATATATCTATAATATTTTTTGTTTGGTTTATTTCTCTGGTTTAAACTATTGTTGCCCTGATCAGGCAGTTCTCAGTCCATCGGTTTATGGATGAATAATACCTGAATCAAGTTTACAATACACTCCCAATAAGAAGGTGTTTAGTTATATATAAAAATGATAGATAGAAATAAAATGGTATATTGAAGATAAAATAAAATGCAAGATTTATTTATATAACAATTTATATAGAGCCAATATGAAAGCCATAAACTAGCTCAATATAAATTGTTTAATCAATATTTCAGTTTTTATTTAAATGCAACTGGAACATCATTCTTTTATTATAACACAGTCAATCGGCGATGTTCTATAAAGAAAATTAATTAGTAGATAAGGGGGGGACCAAAGAGGATATAATATTGTTAGTGTAGTTAAGATAAATTTAGTGTTTAGTAGAAAGGTGAAAGATGCTTTCTTACTTAGTGTGCTACTATTTTGGGTCACCTGAGGTTATGTTGCTGCTGAGATGGCGATGTCTCCATGCCTGTATGCTCTCACAGCACAAGTACAAGAGCCGGGAAGAAAAAAAAGGCAGTTATCTCACCCCAATTTTTGATTACTTCAATAAAAACTATGTATAATTACTAGTCGAAATTGGTGAGTCTGCCAAGTATAGGTAGGGGGATTAAAAATGGCGGCTTTTTGAAAACCTTAAAAAAACATTGATTTTTCATTCGGAGCTCTATATCTTAAAAACCACCAACAACACTAGAAAATCTAAGAGAACATTATTTAATGAAGAGTAAATTTTCTGAAATATTAGCCCTAAAAGAACTATTTACGTAAAACAGTTCTCGAGATATAGCTTTTTAAAAATCTACTTTAAGATTAATAGTTAGTTAATTTATTTTGAGAAATCTATATCTCAGGAACTATGTGACGTACAGATGTCTATTAGCACTCAAATCAAAGCTAGTTTAATAGATTATAAAGAAGTTTATGACCTTTACCTTCGTAGGAATAGTAGTTTTTATGTTATTTGCTAAAATAAATTGATTTATAGTTGTTCGGACAATAAGTTTGATTTATGAAAAACTTCATTTCAGAAACCATTGGACGTACAGATGTCTGCCAGTGCTAAACTTAAAGCTAGTTAAATTTACAACAAAACAGTTAATTATTTTTATCTTTGTAGGAGTAGTAGTTTTTATGATATTTGACAAAATAAACTCACAAAATGTTAATTTCTAATTGTTCGTATAAAATGTTGGATTTTTGAGAAAATATATCTCTAGATCCATAAGACGCACATATGTCTGTCAACACTCAACATAAAGGAAATTTAACTTGCTATAAAGTAGTTTATGACACAAATGGCAAATTTCATATAAACTATTACTCCAACAAAGATAAACATCATAAACTACTTTATAGCTCATTAAACTAGCTTTAGTTTGAGTGCTAATAGACATCTGTACGTCAAATGATTTTTGAGATGTAATGTTTTCAAAATAAATTCACTAACTACTGATCTTTCAGTACGTCTCATACAACATTTTTATGAAATGTTACTTTTTATGAAGCTATATCTCGAAAACTATTTAACGTGAATAACTCTATTAGGGCTCATATTTTAGCAAATTTATTCTTCTTTAAATGACGTCCTCTTAGGTTTTCTTGGGTTGTTCCTACTTTTTACCGAATGAAAAATCAGTTTTTTTTATCGCTTTGAAACAGCCGCCATTTTTTATTTCTCCTACCTATACTTGACAGACTCATCAATTTTTACTATTAGTTATACGTAGGTTTCATTAAGGTAATCAAAAATTGGGGTGAGATAATTTTTTCTCCTCTTGAGCTCTTGTACTATAAGTGCCACACTCCTGCTTAGCCAGTCATGATGTTCCTTCTAGGGCTTGTTAGTGAATGTCTGGAAAGTCTGTCGGTTCAAAGTCTAAGGGATTATTAGCCCTATCAGGTCTGGTTGTCCCTGTTCCTAGGTAGCGCCGATCCTGATAGTTTTATCTAAGTCCCCCTCCCCCGTCTTATAACCCTACAAACCAGAAATCCTTCCTGTGAACTGAACAATGGTCTTTGATAGTTTCACAATTTGTCCATTGCATATTCAGTTGCGCTCTAGAGGCTCTTTTAGGTATCTTGGATGCACACCGCAGCAGATTTTGAAATTATATAATCCTAACTTGTTATTTCAATACTTTTTCAGACTTCAAGTATAACAATAATCTAAAAAATTCAATATTTAACATTTACATAATCTCAATATTCTACATAGATATTAATCAGATTTATCGAATAAATAAAAAATGTTACATTGTTTGAATACCAAGGCCATCTTATATCATTTAAGGAAATCATTTCTCCAGACTGGAGGGGGAGGAAAGATTGCTTGGCGTATAAAGACGGAGATCCTGGAGTAGAAATACTAATTTATCCCTGGAGCTGGAAGACGTGTAGCGAATCCTGATATAGCAGCTGCTTCATTATTGACCGCTCTCTTTTGCATACATTAGCCAACTCTCGGACAGGGCTCTTATCGCAATATTTCTACCCTTCTGCTCTAACTTTCTGCTTCTTCTCTCTTCACCCTTTTTGATATATCTCCGTTGAAATTAATAAGCTACAGTTCATTTTTTTTTTCTTTGCCTTATTCTTTTGAACCTTTTTATACTTAAATTGTATTGATATCAGTGGCGAATACATCTAATTATTTTTATTATGACGAGTTCTAACTTAACAATTTTATGGAAAGTTTTATATTAAATTGTTTTATTCAAATTATCTTTTTTATTTTCATATGTCATACAACCTTAAAATCTAAATTTGGTTTAGATAATTGACCGTAGATGAATAAGTGGAAAAGATGGCCGAGGAGAGGGGGATGCGATCAGCAAAAAAACACAAATAAACAAAAACATTATTTGTTCGTGCCGACGTTTCAACCTAAATTTCAGGTATTCGTCAGGGCTATAAAGCAAAAATTAAAGTAACAAACATCATTCAGAGAAACATATAAATAAAGAGAAATTTGGAAATATGCATAACAATGTATAGAAAAAAAAATAGTTGATTAATAACAATGGAATTAGAAAGTAGCTGATTGATAACAATGACAGATAAAATATAGTATTATATAGGTAAGAAGAGACATATAAGATGTAATGTCTAATATGTAATTAATGTTTAAAAAACTGAAAAACAATTTGAATAAACTTATTTTACTAAATGAACTATATGTTTATATCTTCTAACCTATATGATATTATATATAGGAAGATGGTCAGGGTTACGGTCAAAGGAGAAACAAAAATAATTTACAACTATTTATTTTCCGCCGTTTCGGCCCACTTTGTAGGGCTTCAAAGCAAACGGGTGAACTAAATTAATGTTTGAAGTACCACCAATGGGTGGTTCCTTCCCAAGATTTTCTAGTGTATATGAAACATACTACATATTTACCTATTGTATTATTTTGTACAGTTGTAAATTACATTAAATAAATAATTTTAAAAAAATATAATATATAGACAGTTCAATAATTTGTTTCGTTATTTTATGTATTTTATTGAATAGAATGTTAATAATGTTGAGTAAAATTTTTATAGCGCTGCGTATTAATACGAGTTAGACTCCAATCATAAATTTATATTATTCTAGGTCATGGAACACTATTTTTAGCATGGTTATACTCAAGTACTGAATCATATCATTGATGTAATATTGAACGAAAAAACATGGTTCCAGACTTCAGTGCTGACCTAATCACCAAACGAATATTATTATCAGAAAATAATTTAACTGAGAATTCCGTCAATCATAAAGTTAATAAAGACTGCATCTCCCTTTTATATCGACACATTTTGAACATAATAAAAACCTCATAATACTTCTTTTCACTTCGTTCTGTATTTCAGAAACCCACTTTCTTGTCATATCTTTTATTCTTGTTTCTCTAAATTCTCACCATTTATTTAATTATTTTTATATTTACTGTCCTTCCTGTTTTATTTATATTCATGTATCTTATCTCTTAATTTATATTCATCTGTTGCCTTCTTAAGCGTACTTATATTAATTACTATATTATTAATTTTCTATTATAATTAACTCATCTCTATATCCCCACTCATTTGGTTTATTGTCTTTCTTAATCACTTACAGATATTGTATCCCATTATTTTATACTTTATTTCTCCTTTGTTTTTCTATGTATATAACCATTTATTGTTTACCTAATTTAAATATTTTCTTTTTTTTACAATGTTTACTTTAAAATTATTTCCGTTATTGTGGTGTGCTAACATCCATCCCCACTCCTCCCAATACAAACGGCTCAGTCTGTCTTTGACTTCCGTCCAAACAGGTTATGAATTCTGTCTCATCATTTGATTTTATTCTTTTCGTTATTCATTTCTTAATTTGTACTTTCCTTAATATTTCTTCTCTTATTTTATCTCTTATCCATCTGTTACTATTACCCTTTTCATTTACTGTTTACAACCTTTAATTTTTCTTATTATATTTTACTTTTCATTGCATACCCCTGTTATGTTCTCCACTTATCTTTTTTTCTTTTTTTTTTTATAACTTTGTCAAGTGTTTGTATCCTTTTTAGCCCTGACGAAGCCCTGCATAGTGGGACGAAACCTTGGATCAATAAAAATAGTATAATTATCTACTATTTGAGTTTTTTTGACCGCACCCGGACCATATTCCACTCATCGAATACTATTATAAATTTGAAGTTTTCTTATAGGCGATGTTTTCGATATATAATGTTTCCGATAGGCGATACATGTTGAAAGTTTGATTTCAGCTCCAAAACAAGAGCAGTACTATCCATTACTAAGGTAGCTCTTACACTGATCGTATCCTCAATAGCGGATTGGAAATTGATGGTGTAGCAGACATGGGCTACAATTAGTGTTACCTGCACTGCGGTAACCATTATACCTAATGTATTCTGTATCTACAATCCTCTATCTAATATTATACTATCTGCTTTAGCAAAATCATAAACACATCATAACTTGAGGCCGAAAATACAAAAAACCTACAGTAAAAACCAATAATGTGCTAAATTAAGAATGGATAACCATGATTGAAAAGATAATCGTAGATTAATGATTTATTTAAACCATGTTTGTGAGTGGTTTATTTCATTATTAACATACACAATTTTTGTCCAAATCATGCTCAACTTTTATTTTTAATAGCTTTCCAACGTTTCGGCCCTCAGGCCATTTTGAAGGAGACAACCTATATTTTTTTTTTGTTTTTGTATTAATTAACTACATATTAATATAATATCCTTAAATATTAATGTCATGTTCTTTAAAATCTTATCTACAGGCTAATTGCCCATGTCACATCTTTAAAATAATATCACAACAACTTCAAGAATTGTTTTTAAATTGATTACATACTTACATAACTTGAGAGAGAAATACTTTATTTATCTATGCTGCCTAAATACATTAGGTTGCTATCTCACACAGCATACTTATCAATCCGTAATCGGACATATTTAAATTACACATATATGGTATAATCAGAAAAAAGAGATATTAAATTTAATAATAATAATTTAAAAAGAGATATTAATTTTAATATCTTATAATTTAAAAACTTTTTATACGCTCGGCAGTACAAATGAGAGGAGAAGATATATAAAAAAGAGCGAAGAGAGAAGTAGATATATCAAAAAGAGCCAAGAGAGAAGAAGATATATCAAAATGTGCGGAGAGAAAGAAGATATATCAAAAAGAGCGTAGAGAGAAAAACATATATCAAAAAGAGCGAAGAGAGGAGAAGATATATAAATAAGAGCGAAGAGAGAAGAAGATATATCTAAAAGAGCGAAGAGAGAAGAAGTTATACCAAGAAGAGCGAAGAGACGATATATAAAAAATAGCAAAGAGAGAAGATGATATATAAAAAAGAGCGGAGAGAAAGAAGATATATCAAAAAGAGCGTAGAGAGAAAAACATATATATTAAAAAGAGCGAAGAGAGAAGAAGATATACCATAAAGACCGAAGAGAGGAGAAGATATACCAAAAAGAGCGAAGGGAGGAGAAGATATATAAAAAAGAGCCAAAAGAGAAGAAGATATATCAAAAAGAGCCAAGAGAGAAGATGATATATCAAAATCAGTGAGAGATAAAAAGCAGACAGTCAAAGAGCAGAAGGATAGAAATATTGCCCCGTCCAAGAGTCGTATGCTAATGTATGCAGAAGAGACCGGGTAATAATGAACACAGTTGCTAAATCAGGTTGACAATTAAAAAAACTTGTAGTCGTCTATTTTTATCAAAATTAATACAGCCATGACGAAGCCTTGCAATGTAAGGCGAAACGTTGGTTAACATTATAACATAAATAGTTTGTTGTACTAATTTTTGCCTTTATTGACCGCTGCTCAGACTATCTTCCCAGAATCTACTTTATACGGTCAACTATCTTATTCCAATAAAATTAAAATATTATTACTTTTATATTTATGCCAACAGGTTAACAGGAGAGCAAAACAGAAGAACTAATTGCGCTAATAAGAGATAAGTAATTTCAGTTTCGTAATACATATTGTTTTTGAACTAGGCCCACACGCACAAACATGATTTTGTGAGACTTGGATATTTGGACCTTCGAAAATTTTTCGCGATGGCAATACTTCCCCATACTAAATATTCCATATATAGGTTAGTGAATTTTAGGCAATTTCATCTTTATCCTTTATATGGCTTGATCCTGACTCTTTGATTGTTTTATTTTCACCGTGAAATTTTATATTTTTCAGATTCTACCAATGCAGGACACCGGAGTCTAGTTCAAAGAGAATCTATGATAATAAGTTTAAAAATGATTTTGTTTTTTTAATGACAAATGTAAAAAGTTTTTTAAAATTCATTAAATATTTAATATGAAGATATAAATTTCATTACCGCTGTCATGATTTATTTTTCTGAAGGGATCAATCCAGACTTGGTCGTAAACTGATTAGTGCTTATACGAGTTAGGAGTAATCTAAAACCACATAGGGGGTACTTCACCCATATTCCAGAAAGGGATGGAATAGACCCTATAAGGAACATATAGGCCTCCCTAATCAACCGAGTTCCTGGGAGCCGATATTACTCTCCCGGTCGGGAACTAATATGGATAAAGTTGTCCAATCCGCCGGGGATTAGAGAGATATGACTGGAAAAGCTTTGGGATAGTTTGGAGCCGGGATTAATTTCTGCCTCCTGTTCCCCGATGATGAGGATCACGCTTCGACATCTGATGCACAATATCAATTTGCCCGGTTCCCATTTATCCCAGTGGGAGCGAGGTAGTCGAAAGGATGTTCTCAAATCCCTGGGGATTTGTGGCGGTGAGTAGGGTGCCGTGTCAATTGGCCCAAGCTATTGAATTACACCAACCCGGCCTCTGAAAGTAACACCTTGTTCAAGAAATATCTCTTAAAGTTAAAATTAATATAATTCATTTTATAATTTTTTAAAAATTAATTACTTCCATCATTTGCAATAAATTATTATTTATTTATTCATTAACAATTGTACAACGTTTCGGGACCACTGTCCCGTATTCATGCACTATAAAAACCTATAACAATAATAAAATCTATATAACACCAATCTTCTTCTTTATATATTTTATTTTATACAATAAAAAAATCACCTCATGATTTCATATGGGAAATCATGTCCACCATTTGTGCATCTTCACTTCTCTCTGGCACAGCCATCATTCTATAAGCTGTCAAACATGAAAGACAAAGTTGATAAGATGGAAAAACTAAACGCAATTTATAAGATAGATTGTAAAAATTGTGAAAAAGTATATATTGGTGAAACATCTAACAAACTAGAAACTAGGATTAAGCAACACATCACCAATTGTAAAAACACTAAAAATATAAATTACACAGCTCTGGCCTATCACAGCATAAAACTGAACCACGAATTCAACTTTGAAAACACAAAAATAATAGATACAGCACAAAATACAAAAAACAGAAGATACCTAGAAGCTATATACATAACAAAAAACATACAAAACACAGTAAACTATAAAACTGACACTAAACACTTAAACACACATTACGCAGATATTATAAATAGACTTAAAATAAAAACATAAAAATCAGATAAAATAATCAGGTTTATGTGAAAAATAAAAAATCACTAAGTTTATAATAAAACAGGGAGGTAACCAAACAGCACACTGGACATGAGATAAGGTCCAAAGAGATAGTAAGAAATGTAGAGTAATTGCTGTGCCAGAGAGAAGTGAAGATGGTACAAATGGTGGACATGATTTCCCATATGAAATCATGAGATGATTTTTTTATTGTATAAAATAAAATATATAAAGAAGAAGATTGGTGTTATATAGATTTTATTATTGTTATAGGTTTTCATAGTGCATGAATATGGGACAGTGGTCCCGAAACGTTGTACAATTGTTAATGAATAAATAAATATTAATTTATTGTAAATGATGGAAGTAATTAACCTCAAAAAAATTTAAAAGAATTGACTCACCAGACTTCCTAGAGAGATAATCCAGATTAATATAATTCAATAAATTCAGTTCATAATTTCTGCTGTAGTATTTTATGGATATAATATAATATGAGTGCACATATTTTTGCTCTTAACTATCAAATATATAATGAAACTCGATATAAGTAAATGTAATTACAAACCGCTCTGCTCCCAAAAAGTAAATATATACAAATTACAATAAGACAGGCCGCCTAAAAATATAGGTTAGGTATATCAGCTGTAGGATGTATATAAATATGGGTGGATACCGTTAGTAGACCAATCTTGATATTTCATTCAACGAGTACCCTTCTATCTATCCTTTTCTTTTTTTTTTTCTAATTTTACATAACAGGTACCAGTAACAGGTACCTGTAAACAAGCGCGTAGGTCAAAAGTCATTTTTATTTTCTTAATTTTTTTACTTCTTTCTATTTTACCTTCTAACTTATTTTTTGTTCATCATTTAATTTTTTACACTGCCAGGAAACTCAGTGACGGAAACACCAGAGGCTGCGGAACACCACTACTGAACATTAATATTTTTTATTTTATTTTTTATACATGTTTTTTTATTGCATGGATATATAATGTACAATATTTATCATATTTCTTTTAGATACCCCTCTTTTACAATACAATTTTCTTGATTCTAATCACATTTTATATAATTACTCTATTTTATATTTTGGTAAAACTAACTAGATGGGGAAAAAAACAATACCTTATTGGACTGAAATTAAATTAGCATCGACATTGAATAATAATAATTAACATTGAATAAAAAAAATACACATCATTTATCTATGTTTATATTACATGTTCACTTGTTATGTATTTATATCTACAGAGACCTGTTTCATAATAAACATACTATTAGTTTTGTCGATTTAACTTAATACAATTACACTGACTTGTACAATAGTAACTTGTGCTTAAGTACTTTTTAACTTCTGTAATATCACTAATATTCCTCCATATTATGAACAAAATTAAGTATTAGTGTAATTACCACGTTGTTTCTATAATTGTACTATGGACCTATACTATTAGCTTTCATTATGAAACAAGGCCCAGGTTGTAGTTTTAGTGTAATTTCCTAATTATGTTTGGGCAAGACTGGAAGAAATTATGTACCAGATTATATATGTAGTCCATATATGTGTATATATTTAATTCAGAGTGCATTTTAGATATTCTAATGTAATATTAGAATTAGATTAGTTATTATAAATTATGAGGAATGTTTTGAAATACTTGTATTTTTAAAATATTGTTTGGACTAGTAAAGCTCTATATGAAGCAGGCATAAGTTAAGCTGGGTCATAGTACCGCTTTATACAGTATCAATTTATTTCTACTGGATAATTTTGATTTGTTATTAAAGTATGAATTTATTTTATATAAAATTTTCCAGTTTCTAATTAATAATGTGGTGAAATAATCTTGCTGTCAAAAGTGACTCCTAAGAGTTTAACTACCTTGGCAAAAATTGGCTAACGTTGTTTGGTAAAAATGGTAACTTCTTTTTTATCAATATTTAAAACTAATCCCTATTTTTTATATATTTAGATAATTTTTAGAAAATCAGTAGCGACTAAAATGGATGAAAATCGCAGGACCTATGGGAAACAATTTTGGGAATAGAATCGGTCACCAGAGAGATTGGCTAGTTGAGCCATTTTCTCAAGGGAGGTGACTGGCTTATACCCAGAATAGAGGAAAAGGTAGAGGAAAACCAAGTGAACATTTGAGATATTCACTTCTTAAAGGGAGCCTTGATATGTAGAATCAAGACGAATATTGTTACGGCTGTCATGGTGAAATAAAACACTGGTGATATCTGCCTAGACAAGAGGTATAATGGTTGTCATGGTAAAAAGTGTCTTTGATGTTTGAATCGAGATATCACCATATGAGCAATGTTATCGTATATGTTGTGTTTTTTAAAATGATGGTGTTCTACTTCAATGGGCGGTCATTAACACTAGAAGTGGGGATATAGCGGAGTGCGTAGCAACGTTTCTTCAGCACTTCCTGGATAGGAGAGTTTTGGCAGGTGTCATCTTCATACTTCTGTGAAAGGTGAGACGGTGACCGGAAAGGAAATATCGGACAACCTAGTGTTCTGCCAGCAGTACACCCAAAGACTACGTGGGGTTTGAAATAAATTTTATTTTATATTAGCTTTAATATAATAATGTAAATTAAGTTAATAAGGTTAAGCATTTAAGTTAAGGTTAAGTAAGCTTATAAGTTTTTTTTTGTTTTATTAATTGATAAGAATTCTTTTTTTTTCCTTTTTCTTTCTGTGTACATATTTTTCTTATTATTATTAAACTTTTGTACATATAATTCTGCTGTTCTTTCTTTTGCATGTACTCTGCTTTCAACTTGTTAATTTACCTATGTTTTTTTTTGGTTTGATGTTCACTTAATATTACTATAATTCAACAGGTGGGAGGTAACACCCTTAGGTTTTCTGTTATCTACATGTAAAGGTATTCGCCAGTGGTCATAATTCGATAATTGTTTATGTAGGGGTATATTTTAGTTATATTGTGGGCATATTGTTTCGGGGTTTTCTTTATTTACAAGGAATAAATAACGTGGCACCTAAGAAGCAATTTATTCTTTATTGTTAATTTTTTTCCCTTTTATCATTATTATTTTTTTTTTTTACTTGAACTCACCACCTTCTCTGCTGAGCGTGGGCAACTATAAACGATAAATATATAACTAAAGCTAGCAGATGAAGAAACATTTTAGAGGCGATAGACTACGTAAGAAGACATCCTCCAAATATTAAGGGAGGTGCAATAACCTCAATAGTCTATCCGGCAGAATACTGGAGTTATCATTGCCCAGTAAAACCAATTCACTGAGAAAATAAGTCAAACAGTAAATGCTATACGACAAATAATGAATTTGTGCAGATACGGGCGTACCTAGAATCAAAAAACTGGGGAAGCTACTTTAGTTTAGCTTATGACATTTCAACGCGTAAAAGTCGGATGAAAACATAATTTAAGAAAATTATAACCTTGCTTTATTAATTATTATAATTTTTGCTAGAAAAAGTAATTATTATTAAATTAATAATTAGTTCCGGGGTAGTAGGAGGGGCCAGCTGTTCCTCTCTGGGGGGTACACCTATGTGTGCAGGACTCGATAATTGCAATACAAACTGGAGCAAAAGGCAGCCTGTGATTGGCTTTACGTTTCCTAGCAACTCACCCTTTTCTCCAAGTGCATATCATTAGAAAACAGCTTAACCTATTTTTATAACTTATGAATTGGACGAAGGTAACACTTTGGGCCCATTTATTTTTAGACTTTCGCTCTGCATTATAGCTAAGGCTGACATGTCGAAGAATGTATAACGTTCAGGGGAGGGGGAAGGGGAAACTGCCTAAATACCTGTTTTTTAAAAAGAAAAGAATAGCCGCTGAGGGGAATAACAATCTAATTACCGGGAGTTTGGGGAGGAACTGTCTAACTCGAGAGCCTGTCAGGATCGACGAAGGAAAGTTCTTTTGGAGTAATAAATTGCTCTAAGGATATTCATTTTCAAAACTTGATGGAACATCTTTAGTTTTATTACAAGCCGGATCGTCTTATACTAACTAGCCATAGTAAAGGTGGAAAAAATCTCAAAATATTTTTTCTGAAATACTATTTAAAAAAAAAATATTACTTCCTCAACTCAACACACGACCTCTTCTCTCAAAGTGTTTTAAGGTAATTGACCTTCATCTAATCAGGTTTTGGCCAAAAAAAAATTACAGTTATATAGGGAACGATTATGAAAATGGGGACTACATATGTTAACGCCATAATATAATTATGTTGTAAATAATTGTAAATAGTATTTTTAGTATTTAGTTTTATAGTTTTAGTTATATAGTTTTATTAATATTTAATTTAGTTACATTTATATTTATTTGTATTGTTTTATTTAGATTTAGTTATTTGAAAAGAAAAATGTGTAATTATATAATATAATATTTATACTCATATAAATGAGTAATAGAGACAGTTGCTAAGAAGCGTCACCTAGCAACGGCCTGACCATCTTAGTTTTTTAGAACAGTTCCGGCTAATTATTGGCCGTGGTAGCGTCTAAGCAGCCCTGTCTGCGTTTATACTTTAATAGTTTGGACAGTTTTAGTGAGTTAGTGAGTCGTTACAGATCGGAACCAGACCTTTTCTGTGTTTCCACTTTATTAAGGACAGTTCCGACTAATTAGTGGCCCTGGTAGCGTCATTAAGCAGCCCTGTCTGCGTTTGGTTAATATTATTTTATTTGTCATTTTTTGAGTGTACTCGTCGTCATAATAGTTCAGAACCAGACTACTTCTGTGTTTCGATTTTAATATGAGTTCCAGTTAATTAAGTAATTAGTTGCCAACCCCTGAACCCAAGGAACGTGTAAACCAGCCCTGTTTGCGTTCATTTTGTCGGCTCGCCTAATACGACTGTTGGACATTAGGACCATTGATGAGCCAGACCTACACATCTCGGCAGCACTCTTCCTCTGACCTATCGGAGTGGAGCAACCTTTCGTCGTGCAGTATTTATTTTACATATTTATATTGTTTGTAAATTTGTCTCTTTTGTTTTCTTAAGTTATTTATATAATTTTATTTTTACCTGAAAGGCCTTTTTATTTTTACTTGTATATTTTTTTTATGTCAGTTTTTAGTGTTTTTTTTTACCATGTTTAAATTGAACCAAATTAATGTTTTTTGTTCATTTAAAAGCCTCCCAACAAAAAGACAGTCGATTTGAGGTGGCTTTAACAACACATATCAGAAAAATATTTAATGATTCTAAAAAGTTTGGAAAAATATGTACCGTAATGATCTACGAAAAATTAGAGCTATCAATGGAAAATGTATTAAAATATGTTATGATATATATATATATATATATATATTTAATTGTCAAAATATTACATGATCCTTGCATTGTATCCCAAACCCTCCAATCCCAAATCACCACCCTTGAAGAATGGTGCCAAAACTAGAGGATTAAAATTACTTCCAAAAAATCCCACCAAATCACATTTACCCTTCGTCGTAAACCCATGACCTCTTGCCCTACAGTATCCTTTAATAATACCCCACTTATTTCCGTTGGACAGATTCGTTACTTAGGACTACATCTTGACAAACGACTGACATGGAATCCTCATACAAGACTGAAAAGACAGGAAACTGCTCGTCGATTTCTACTATTACAACATTTACTAGACAAACGGTCTAAATTGCCAATTCATTACAAAAGACTGATCTACATGACTATTATAAGATCTGGACTTAAGGAGTTGAGCTATGGGGCTCCACTAAACCATTAAATTCCTCCCGAATCAAATCCTTACAGTCCAAAATCCGTAATGCTCCTTATTTTGTCACAAATCAAGTCATCCGTCAGGACTTCAATGTCCCATATGTTGCCGATTTGGCCAAAACCAGATACCACTCCTTCCATGGAATACTTCCCAACCACCTAAATCCTCTAGTTTCTAACATGGCTTCTCCTTCATTACCTAATAATCCTTCTAGGCGTCTAAAAAGAAGATGGCCTCGGGATCTTCTCCTCTAGAAATGATATTGAAGTTCTATGGGTAGATTCTCCACATGTTTGTATCATGTCACTATCTCACCTACAGCAAATTTACTTGTTGTATATATGTTATACAGTTGTAAATAACAATAAGTAAATGATTAAAAAAAAATTGTCAAAATAAATGTTTGACATTTTTATTAAGATTTATTGTAAGCTATTTGTTAAAAAATTATATTCTTATCATATTAAATTGTGTTTGTACATAGCATTGTCAATAGCTTTAATTTTATATCAGGTGAAAATGAGACATTGTAGTCATAAATTTATAGATGCTAAAATGAATAATTAGTAAATATGATAACTTTTTGGCTTATATACCATTATATAATATTTCTTTAATTATATTATTTTATTTACATATTTAATTAATTACATACATCTTTTCTGTTCCACTTTCTCATAACTTTAATTTCAAATAATTTTAATTTTGTACATTGGTTTTCCTAAGTATATTATTTTATTTTTCTTTCCTAATTGTAACATTACTTATTCTCATATATCCTTTCTCTTCTTATATTATTTACACTATACATTTTCTTTCAACATTATTTATCTATCTATATTTTGTGTTATTTCTTATTATTGTTTTTATCCATTATGGTTTTATCTTAGTTTTTTCTTAGCTTAATGGTACATGTAATTTACAAACTGATACGAATGTTATGAACGCAAGTCATGTAAAGATTAATGATAAACTGAAATTCTATAGTAATGCGAATTAGATTTTTAAATAAAATAATTGAAATTAGACATATGAATTCAACAGTATGAAATGATAATCAATAAATAATATTAGCAAGAGCATTTTTTTTCACTTAAAATAAATTTCATATATTATATTAATTTTATTTTTCAAATTTCGACTGTTTTTTTTTTACTGAGCAATTGTATACTATGCATTAATACTTACAAATTACGTAGTTCAACGAGATACTAAGAAATATTCTTTACCTGTAAAAAAAAAAAATAATAATAATAAATAATAAAGCAAAATATTATACAAACAAAAAATAATCTTATATATATTTATAAATTTGGTTATATACACACAGATGTAATGTATGGATACAATTTTTTTTTTTTTATAATCGAACTTTATTTATTGATAGATATTACAATCCGCCACACCGTTTTAGCCAATAGGTAATAGTCATAAATGATCACATTCATACTAAAATAAAAGAAAATAAATGAAAAAAAAAGTACATACAAATAAATAAAATCTCTCATAAAATATATACGATCAGAAGAATAGACAAGATGAACATAATCAGACTATCTGTATGAAAAATAAATAAATAAAATAACATAATGATAAAATAATATATACAATATTTACAGAATCGACCTGAGGATCCCTGAGCCCACTCTATCCCCCACGTGTGAGGGGTAGAGCAGGGACCAGCGCGTCCCTCTCGCCGCATCACTGGTAATGAGCCAGTGGAGGCTGATCAAGTACGCTAAACCCACAAACACTTATAAATTAAATTAATAATTTTTTTTTACCAATATAAGGTATATAGAATTTATATAAGATGATAAACACTAAATAAACATACTCTCTTAGATATACACATAATAGGTACTGTAACATCGAAGTCAATTTAAAAAATAAAAATAAAATAAAAAAAATTACTCTTCGTCGTAAACCTGCCGACTGCCCTTCAGTATACTTTAATAATATGGCTCTCACCCCTGTAGAACAGATTCATTATCTTGGACTACATCTTGACAAACGACTAACCTGGAATCCTCACACAAGACTGAAAAGACAGGAAACTGCACGCAGATTCCGACTATTACAGCACTTACTGGACAAACGGTCGAAACTTCCAACTCATTACAAAAGACTGATCTAAATGACAATAATAAGGCCCATCTGGACATACGGAGTTGAGCTTTGGGGCTCCACTAAACCTTCGAATTCCTCTCGTATACAATCTTTACAATCTAAAATCTTTCGTAAAATCCTCAATGCTCCTTATTTTGTTACTAATAAAACCATCTATAAAGACCTAAATGTTCCTTATGTAACCGATCTAGCCCGAACCCGATATTATTCCTTCCATAGTAAACTACCTAACCACCCAAACCCACTCGTTTCTAACCTTGCTTCCTCTTCCATTCCTGGCAATCCTCTGAGGCTCCTGAAAAGAAGATGGCCTCGTGACCTTATATTGTAAACTGTTTTTAGAGTTCTACTACTGGGTAGTTTCTCTACATCCTTTATCATATCATTATGTCATTATGATCAAATTTACTGGTTGTATTTTTTTATACAGTAGTAAATATCAACAAATAAAAAAAAAAAAAGTAATAGATAAATGGATTAATTAATCTCAAATTCATTGAAACATTAAATGAATACAGAAGCAAAACAAGAAGTAAATCATTTATCAGCCTTTACACTTGATAGCCGACAAATCAATAACAGAGGCTATCAAAAGAGATTTAAGAAAATCGGTATTCGCTAGCAAAGTCTGGGGTGGCAGCCTTTGATAAATGGGAACCCATACATATTGGTCTCTCTGCCTCCTGCTTCATATTTCAATCCCAATTCACAGCTCAATTTCATATAATAGAATGTCATACTATAATGCTATTTTAGCAAAATGGATTACAGCAGTAAATTACCTCCTCAGTTAATTTTTTTTCCATCTAGTTTAATTTTTAAGCAAATTTATGAAAAGAATTTAGGGATAGGTACTTAAAGACTGTGTTAAGGTTATGTTCCCAAGTTCAAACGAAAACTTCTCATTCTGAAATTATTATGTTCTGAAATCATCTTATCATGTAATATAGGGTAGACACAATGGCATCACAAGACAATATTTTTCCAAATTTCTTGATAAATATTTTTTTCTGATGTTTCTTATACACTTTAAAATCTTGGGAAGTAACCACCCATTGTTGGTACTTCAAACATTAATTTAAATTAGAAGGTCCCGTGGCCATCTTCTTTTCAGATGCCTCGGAGGATTATCAGGGATTGTTAAGGATGAAAGATTAAGAATTAATGGGTTAGGATGGTTAAGAAGTTTGGAATGAAAAGACGCATATCTGTTTTGGGCCAAATCTGCAACGAATGGGATGTTAAGGTCTTTGTGAATGAGTTTATTTGTGACGTAATAAGGAGCATCAAGGATTTTACGTAGGATTTTGGATTGTAACGATTGGATGCGGGAAGAATTTGATGGTTTGGTGGAGCCCCAGAGCTCAATTCCATATGTCCAAATTGGTCTGATTATCGTAGTGTATACTAATTTTTTGTAGTTAATGGGAAGTTTAGAGCGTTTGTCAAGTAAGTGTTGTAGCAATCGGAATCTACGAGCAGTTTCTTGTCGTTTCAGTCTTATGTGTGGATTCCAAGTAAGTCTCTTGTCAAGATGGAGTCGTAAGTATCGAATCTGTTCAACAGGCATTAGTGGTGTATTTATAAAGTATACTGTAGGACAGGAGGGCAGAGGTTTACGACGGAGAGTGAAGGTGATCTGGTGGGATTTGTAAGGATTTATTTTGATTCTCCAGTTTTTACACCATTCTTCAATAGATGTTATGTGTGCCTGTAGTGTTTGTGATGCATTAGTTGGGTCGTTGTTTACAGAAAGTATACATGTGTCATCAGCGTATGTTGTTATGACTGTTTTAGGGTGGGTTGGGATGTCAGCTGGATAAACCGTATAATGAAAGGGGCCTAAGATACTACCTTGAGGAACACCGGCGGACTGAGAAAAGATGAGTAGGCTAGGTTATGATTTACTTTAAAGGTTCTATCAGTGAGGTAGGAGCGAATTATAAGGAAATATGTTGGTAGTAGGAATTGACGAAGTTTATAGAGCAGACCTGTATGTACATACCGCGCTCAAATGTGGAAGATATGACATCAACCACTCGATGACTCTGTTGTATGGTAGAATGAGATGTATGTAGTCCTAAGTAACGGATCTGTACGACAGGAATAAGTGGGTATTATTAAAGGATACTGTAGGGCAAGAGGTCATAGGTTTACGACGAAGGGAAAATGTGATTTGGTGGAATTTATTGGAATTAATTTCAATCCTCCAGTTTTGGCACCATTCTTCATGGGTAGTGATGTGGGATTGGAGGGTTTGGGATACAATGTAAGGATCAATGTTCACTGACAATAGACATGTGTCATCGGCATACGTGGTGAGGATATTGTTAGGATGGGTTGGGATGTCAAAACTGTGAAAACTTTATAAAGGATAGGACCAAGGATACTACCCTGAGGTACACCAGCAGACTACCTCAGTAGACGGAATAGGGATGAAAAATAATTTTGAATTGTAACAAAAGTATCTGTAATTTTTTAGTTCGTCAGTAAAATTATTTTAAGTCGTCAATGCTTAATTGTTCCGCCCTGTATAAAGACTTACGAAACGGTATTTTTGAAAAAATAATCTGTATTTATTTTATATTATTAAAACTAATTTATGATTATAAATTATTCTATTCTTATATCATTTCATGTAAAATGAAAATACCCTTCCCAAAAAAGAAGCATTTACTGGATTGATGGAATGATCGATAAATGCGAGGCTTAGCAAAGCTAGGGTTGTAGCCCCGTCAGTAAGTAATCCTTCCTCACAATTGGAATCTAATTGCTCGCTTAATTGAACTAAATCCATCTTCCAACTTCTTTTCTTCGCTTTATTAAACTTCATGTGGTGTTGCTATAAGGGATAGTATTACTACTGTTGGATGGTTTTAGGATATAGAATATTATTAGTAAGAAGAATATGGTACGGCTAGTGGTCAAAAGTGTGCTAAAAAATATGAAGTAAAAAATTTGTAACTATAACGTTTCGGCCCACGTTGTAGGACATCATCAAGGCTAGAATAACATTGCATAATATAGTAGGAACTTTTTTTTTCTGAGTAAGTCTGTCTATATTCTCATTTACATACTAACATACAGATACATAATCACACACCCTTCATTTAGCAAGTTAAAAACTGAAATTAAAATAAATTTCTCCGTTCGCAATAAGGATTAAATCAACTCAAGTTCATATGTAGTTGGAACTTATCTAAATTGTTGGAAGAAAGTCCGGGTGCCGGTCAATTAAGGTAAAAATAGTAAAACAAGAAAAAAAAAAAACTATTAAACAATTGCCAACATTTCGCTCCACTTTGCAGGACTTTACCAGGGCTTAATGTAAACAAGATACAAATATTCTAATGTGACATGTAACGAATGTTGACATATAAAAACGTGTGACAAGAAAATTAGAATAAATATAAAAAGAATGAAAATCATTAAACATTTGTTTTAAAAGAAATAGACAAATGAAGTTAATAAAATATAAATATAATTGAAAATAAACATTTTTAAATATTATTTATTAATAAATATGACAATCTACCACAACATTGGACAATAAATAATAGTGATAAATGATCAAATTCATGAAAAAATAAATTAAGAAATGAAAAAATTACATATGAATAAATAAAATATCTACGGATATATAAAGGAAAAATACATAAAATGAACATAATTTGTAATGAAAAAAAAATATGTGCATAAGGAAATTAGGATAGAAAAAGTTTTCATATAAAACAATAAAATAAACTCTATTGTATACAATATCTACGCTCTAGACCTGAGGGTGTCAGGTATATCAGGGGTAACTAGTTCATGATAGATACAACTATATGTGATAAAATTATAAATATAGATCTACATTATTAAATAATATAACATTACTTATTAGAAATAGTAATAATATAACATCACTTATAAGAAATTCTAATAATATAATATTAATTATAAGAAATAGTAATAAATATGGTAAAAAAATAAAATTAAAAGATTAAAAGACAGATGAAGTAGATGTGGCAAAGTAACTCAAAAAAATTGTATAATTTGTGCATGTATTCTAATCTTCCTGTCATTTCTTACAATGTTTGTCTCTTCGAAGCTCTGCCAAGTGGGTCGAAGCGTTAGTTATCTTGAAATATTTATTTTTGAGAAGAAAACAATTGTTATCCAACGTTTCATTCCACTTTGCAGATTTTTTTTTTAGTATCCTACAATATACTTCATGCGGCCAACTTTAAATGTTCTGATTTGTTTTATTTTATTTTTCTAACGAATTTATCTAATTTAGTACTACACGCAGAGCTGCCACCTAGGGTGATTATGATGAGTAAGCCCATCCTATTTATTTCTACTTACTATGGACTACACCTCTCCCTAAAACTAAATTTATAAAAATTACCTATTCATTGTTTACTAAAGGGACTTTTTAGTCTTATCTGTTTTCTCATCTCTTTTAATGCAAACACTGAAATCTATTGCGACTTCAACGACCACTTCAAAAAAAGACACAGCTTATACTTCTTAGAAACTCTCTAGTACAGATTATGGCCAAATTCGCCATAATTAAAAATATTATAATTTTCTGTTATTACTATAAACTTTATATATAACGTAAAATTCGATATTAATGGAAATATATTATAATTCATACTAAAACTATATATTATACTATTTGGGACTTTCTAATTTCATCAGGTCTTATGTGGATTTAAGTTTACAGAAGTATCCTTTCTAGATACACCACTAACACAGTTGATGAACAGATTCGATACTTGGAACTCCATCTTGACAAGAGACTTACTTGGAATCCATACACAAGACTGAAACGACAAGAAACTGCTCGTAGATTCCGATTGCTGCAACACTTACTTGACAAACGCTCTAAACTTCCCATTCATTACAAAACATTAGTATACACTACAATAATAAGACCAATTTGGACATATGGAATTGAGCTATGGGGTTCCACCAAACCATCAAATTTCTCTCGATTCCAATCCTTACAATCCAAAATCCTTGATGCTCCTTATTACATTACAAATAAACTCATTCACAAAGACCTGAACATCCCATTCGTTGCAGAATTGGCCCAAAACAGATATGCGTCTTTTCATTCCAAACTCCTTAACCATCCGAACCAATTAATTCTTAATCTTACATCCTTAAGAATCCCTGATAATCCTCCGCGGCGTCTGAAAAGAAGATGGCCACGGGATCTTCTAGTTTAAATTAATGTTTGAAGTACCACCAATGGGTGGTACCTTCCCAAGATTTTCAAGTGTATATGAAACATACTACATATTTACCTATTGTATTATTTTGTACAGTTGTAAATTACAATAAATAAATAATTTAAAAAAAAAAGTTTACAGAACTCATGCTGTCTCTTTTTTCCAAAACTAATAATGTTACATTTTTACAGCCTAATGCATAACTTCAATAGGTGGACACTCTTAATGTGGTAAAAATCTAGCAATCGGGTGTGATTCTGACCAAATTACCTCCTTTCACATTCGTTGTATATTATATATTAGTATATATTACTTCCTTATAAAGTAATGGACCCCTAACCCTTCACTGATCGTAATGGTACGAATATAATTTTTAATATATTTTTCTATGCAATTTCTTTACTTATTGAATATACGTTTGTAAAGTCTGGATGTTTGGATAAAGACAGGTTTCGAAAGCACTGCGTCACGAGGAAGATAAGGTTTTTTTTTTAGTATCATCAGAAGTATAAAAAAAATAAACATAGACTCTAGGTATTTGCAGCCTCAGAACTGCAGTGGCGCCGGTTCGTATCCTGCCTGGGGAGTCAATTTTTATTTCTGTAGTGGTCCTACAAAATGGAAACTTGACTCCTCACCATAGTTAGAACGGATTAGATTACCTCCTTCCACCCCTGTATGTCAGAACTGACTAGGACGGTGGTCATAAAAAAAACCAGATAAATCCAATCTAATTTGTAACTATTAGTTAATGTAATAAATTTTAAATATTATTTTTTCACTTTTAAGAACTGAACGTTTCTAAAATATATTGCGTATTGTGTACTATTTGAAAATATTTTTTCTATTAAACCCTGTCGGGACCTTTAAGTCTGAAATTACTTTCCATCTATGACATCATGAAAATTGTGCTATAGGATGTTTAAAGAGACGTAATAAAGGGTTAAGCACCTACCATAACTTATCACGCCCCCCTACAATATAATTTGTATATTGGTAAGTAAAAGTAAAAAAGTATTATGTGAATCCTTTGTGACAGCAAAAAGAATACAAGAAAGAAAATAAAAAAAAAATTGATAGACACGTAGATGCACGCATGACATCTTTCAATATACGCTCCCCGTTCCGACGTGCCTGGAAAAATATCGCTATGAGGAATCGATGTGGATGTGTGCAAATATATATTTTGGGGGCTACGTGGTGAATCGGTTGATGATGATGAGGCTGAAAGGATTTCATTGGGGTCTAAGGCGAATTCGGGAACATTGTATTGGAGAAAGGCGGCGTCGCCTTCCTTATGCCAGAAATTCTTTAATCTTTTTCCGATGAGCATTAAAGCCGTTTCCCTCCCTTTTTTATTACATTTTAGGCAATAATGTTACATCATTATGATATTTTCTTTCTTATTTCGCAGGAAGATGTCGTGAAAAATAATTACTTAATATCATAAATTAAAAAGTTATAATGAGATGTAAATAATAGAAAAAAATAATTAAATCAATCAAATGGTATCATTGTTTAGTCTCAACACTCTTTATTATATTAATAGTCCAACGTTTCGGCAAAATCGACCATCCTCAAGGACAATCTAAACATTTAACAACTTATTATCCATAAATTTGTAACAACTATTACAACAACATTACTACTAATAATACAACATACCTTCAAATATAAATTCTCACCTCACATCAATTTTTTTTTTTTAATATTTATTTATTGCTATTTACAACGGTACATTATAATACATTTAGTAAATCTGATCTAAGTTAAATTGGAGTGTTACAAGCGTGTAGAGAAATTACCCAGTAGTAGAACTCTAATAACATTTTAAAATATAAGGTCACGAGGCCATCTTCTTTTCAATCGCCTACGAGGATTATCAGGAATGGAAGAGGATGTTATCTGGTGCGGGCTACATTGGTTACATAGGGAACATTAAGGTCTTTATGTATGATTTTTATTATTATTATTTCTTTTTTCTGGCAGATCCAACCCATTAAATTTATAAGACATTTTCTTATCTTTAATTTGGTACCTCTTACACTTTTTAAGGGAGCTCTAAAGTAGATTTATTCAAGTTTTATTCCGAGTGGAACTTTGTGTTACTAACAGCTTAAACCAGAAAATTTGATTTTATTTCATACCATTGAAAATCGGACAACTCATTTTTAAGACAGTCTGTAAATATTTTTATATATTTCGTGTCATTTTTTAGTTTTGTTTCCGAATTTATATCAGCAGTTTAATAATTATAGCCGATGTTGAAATGGAAGCGAAACTAGTTTAGTGTCTGCCTTGTAGCCTATGTCACAATATAGTCTGCATGCCTACTTGTTTATAGTCACTCTGTCAAATGTTGTTTTATGCAGCTCGTTATGTTGATTTTTCTAGTTTTAAAACGTTCAGCTTTTCCAAAGCCAGATACAAATTAAAATACTGTAGAAAACGGTTGCACGAATTGTACTGCGGAGGATTTATTAAAATTTATTAGAAGCAGAAGGAAAAAATAATAATTTTTTTTATAAATATAAATAGGACAGGCTAATCTTTGCGTTTTAACAAATATTAGCCTTACTAATGTTGAACTGACTTACGTTTAAAAAATATTACCAAATTACATAGAATCTGAATTTATATTTATTCAGGTGCATGTCGATTTCGACTATTACAGCACTTACTAGACAAACGGTCTAAACTTCCAAAAAATTACAAAATACTGATCTACATGACTATAATAAGGCCCATCTGGACATATGGAGTTGAGCTTTGGGGCTCTACTAAACATTCGAATTCCTCTCGTATTCAATCCTTACAATCCAAAATCCTAAATGCTCCTTACTTTGTCACAAATAAAATCATACATAAAAACCTTAATGTTCCCTATGTAACAGATCTAGCCTAAACCAGATATCATTCCATCCATTATAAACTCCCTAACCACTCAAACCGCCCAGTTTCTAATCTTGCATCCTCTTCCATTCCTGACAATCCTCCGAGTTGCCTGAAAAGAAGATGGCCACGAGACCTGCTAGTGTAAAACATCATTAGAGTGCTACCAATGGGTAGTTTCTCTACACGCCTGTAATACTCCATTATAACTGAGATAAAATTTACTAAATGTCTTATAATGTACAGTTGTAAATAGCAATAAATAAATAAAATAATTTATTTATTCAGGCCATTTATTACTTAAAGTCTAAAGGAACAAAAAGAAAACCATAATCTCATTATCGACATCCCTGTTCTTTTTTTTTTTTTATTAAAGATGTTTTAGTCTCAAACCTTTAGGCTGAATTCGTAGACAGAACTTATGAAAGATTAACTCTTAATTTTTATTTAATTTTGCTTTAATTATTCCAAAATAAAACGTAAAATATGGTGAGCCAAATTTACTGCTTAAATCACATGTTGAGCAGGTTTTATGTAAATAGACAATTTCGTACGCTATTATTTTTTAATTTATTTACAGTTTTATGAATATAACCTTTGTATGTACACTAATGATACATAAGATAAATAGTGACAGTACTTATTTTTACTTTATTGTATAATAATTCTTTATTTTAATTAATGGTGAAATATTTCTTTACAACACACGTTGCTTACTTATATTGCTCAGCTTATATAAGTTATATTGTTCATAGGGCTAAATTGGAAGTATATAGCATAATATAAAGCTTGCATGGCAATTAATCTCTATACAGCTGGCCCCTGTTTTTAAAATTTTTGTATCCTTCCAAAGATTTATAGAGTTCTCAATTATTTAAAGAAATGTTTCAGTATGTCAGACATGAACAATACCATTCAAAGATACGCGCGACTAACTTTTTACGCTTTATGTTACATTAACACCCTATAACTCCTTTGGTATCTGAGTAAAAAAACGACAATTTTTTAACTTTTGTACTGAGAAGAGGTGAAAAAATTAATTTTTCGAGTTTCGGTAGCCTATCTTAGAGTTTTAGAGTTCTAAAAAAATTTTAAGAAACACTTCTGTTGTTTAAAATGTGAAAAATAACAATTAAAAATACGTGCAGTCTTCAACTTTGACAAAGCACTTCTGATATAAACTTTATTACTTTGATAATCTAGGTTATTATTTAAATCTCTTAATATTACAAAAGACTGATATACATGACTATTATAAGGCCTATCTGGACATACGGAGTTGAGCTTTGGGGATCCACTAAACCATTAAATTCCTCCCAAATCCAATCCTTACAGTCCAAAATTCTTCGTAAAATCCTTAACGCTCCTTAATTTGTCACAAATCAAGTCATCCATCATGACCTCAATGTCCCATATGTTGCCGATTTGGCCAAAACCAAATACCATTCCTTCCATGGAAAACTTCCCAACCAGCCAAATCCACTTTCTAACATGGCTTCTCCTTCATTACCTAATAATCCTTCTAGGTGTCTGAAAAGAAGTTGGCCTCGGAATCTTCTCCTCTAGAAATGTTATTGGAGTTCTATCAGTGGATAGATTGTCCACATGTTTGTTTCATGTCACTATCTCACCTACAGCAAATTTACTTGTATATATGTTATACAGCTGTAAATAACAATAAATAAATGATTAAAAAAAATCTTCTAATGGGACTAATAGAACTCTAAGAATGTTTAATTTTTACCTTTTTCTAGATAAAAATTTGTTGTCGTTCTTTAAGAGTTCAGTTGAGTGTTATACTAGCCTCTCTAAGAGTCCTAACAATTATCCTTAATAATCAAAATTATAAAGTTGATAGTAAATGAGTTATAGTGTGTCAAAGTTGCACAAAACGTGAAATTACCCGTGCGTGTCTTTCAATGGTAACAGAACTATTTCCGTAAATAATTGCGAACTCTAGAACTGTTAGGGGGGCTATCAGAACTCTAGTAAAATAAAAGTTCTTTAAATTTTAAGGCATTTTAAGGCATGGAGAGAATGGGGGGGGGGGCAACTTAACAAAGGTTATTATATTAACGCTCTGCTAAACCCGGACGACCGTTGAGCATTGCGAGTACTGTAAACCTTCCCCGTGATTATTTCTAACATATCAGGACTAAATATTCGTTTTAACATTTCTACAACACAAACATTTAATTTGATAACACTGGTACCAATCATTTGCAATTTTGCTACTTTAGTAAAAAAAAGAACAATACATGGATTTTTAAACGAAAATAAACTTTTTTAAATTGATAACATTCCACTCTTAAACTACAAGCATGAAAGAACATCTTGATACTTATACTAATATATCATATTTAAGGAGTGCTATACTGTCAATAATATAATGTGAATAATGAATTTATTTAATATAAACTTGACTATAAATTAATAATTACAACAAGAATAGTTTAAGTTTTGTTTAGAATTCTTTATTTATTTTTTGTTTTGTTTTATATACCAGGTTTACATTAGTCATTAAGTCTGTTTAGTATTTTTTATATATAAATCAGTAAAAATCAATAAGTACAACTTGAACATTTGATTGAAAATTCCACTTTCAATATTTTGATTATTAATTATTTTTAAGTGAACATTTATTTATTTCTTTAATGTAATTTACAACTGTACAAACAATAAATATAATAAGTAAATATGTGGAATGTTTTATTTACACTTGAAAATCTTGGGAAGGAACCACTCATTGGTGGTACTTCAAGCATTAATTTAAATTGGAAGGTCCCGTGGCCATCTTATTTTCAGATGCCTCGGAGGATTATCAGGGATTGTTAAGGATGAAAGATTAAGAACTAATGGGTTAGGATGGGAAAGGAGTTTGGAATGAAAAGACGCATTTCTGTTTTTGGCCAAATCTGCAAAGAAAGGGATGTTAAGGTCTTTGTAGATGAGTTTATTGGTAATAAGGAGTATCACTGATTTTACGTAGGATTTTGGATTGTAAGGATTGGATGTGGGAGGAATTTGATGATTTGGTAGACCCCCAGATCTCAGTTCCATATTTCCAAACTGGTCTGATTATCAAAGTGTATAATAATTTGTTGTAGTGAATGGGAAGTTTTTGTGAAGTAATCGAAATCTTTGAGCAGTTTCTTGTCGTTTCAGTCTTTTATGAGGATTCCAAGTAAGTCTCTTGCCAATATGGAGTCCTAAGTATCGAATCTGTTCAACAGGCGTTAGTGGAGTGTTTAAAAAGGAAACTGTAGGACAGAAAGGTAGAGGCTTACGACGGAGAGTAAAGGTGATCTGATGGAATTTATTTTAATTCTCTAGTTTTGATACCATTCTTTAATGTTGTGTGTCTCTGTAGTGTTTGTGATGCATTAGTAGGGTCGTTGTATACAGACAGTATACATATGTCATCAGCGTCTTAACATTTTAAAATCAGTTTACACAAAATCTAATTAAATTAACATGAAATTTGTTCTACATAGTTGTTTTACGATATATATTTTTTATGATATTTTACAGTAAGAGACAATTATTGCAATATTGCTGACAATTATACAAATATTGCTAAGTTTTTTGAAGAAAATGGTTAGTTTATTACTTTTTATGACGCAGTTGTACGTTTCATATAATATATAATGGTTAAAGAGAGCTTATATTGATCTCGAATTGTAGCTAACTTTAAAAGCTTTAAAAATGTTTTTGATACAAATTAAAAAACACGTTCATTTTACCATTTTTCCTTTTATTGTTACCTGAAAGAAATGAAAATGTGTCAGTTCGGAGACCTAAGCAAAAGTGATGTCTAGAACATTTGTTTGTACCATTTATAATTTTGGAGTCGAGATCATTCCAAATTGTAATATAAAATGTATTTAAAAGTCAGATATTCCTTTTAGTGGTGAAATAATTTAGTACAAGACACGTTGTTTACTCATTATTGCACAGCCTATATAAGTTACATTGATCAAATAGCTGAAGTCAAAGTGCCAACTGTCAATTAACCTTTATAAAATTGGCCCACACTCTCTAAATTTTTAAAATAATTAGAGTCCTTCTATCCCACCAAACTGTTTTAGAGTTCTTAATTATTTATAAAAATGGTTCTGTTGTTTAAAACATCTATTCTCAGACACGCTCGTTTGAAATCCTATAACTCCTTTGCTATCAACTTTAGAACTTTGATTATTAAGGATAATTGTTAGAACTCTAAAAGGAGACCAACAGAACTTTATAATTTTAGGGTCGGGATAATTTCAAACTGTAATATTATAGTTTATCTAAAAATCAGATATCACTATTATTGGTGAAATAATTCATTACAAAACATGTTGTTTACTTAATATTGCACAACCTATATAAGTTACATTGTTCATATGGCTAAATTCAAAGTGATGAAATCATTATTTTGTATAGGGAAGTTTTAAATCCGTCGAGGTATTTATAAATTTTGAAAACGATAATTATTATTTTATAATAGTACAGTATTTTATAGTATATTAGCTTAATTTAATATTATTCATCTAATATATTTCCATCAAAAGGAGAATTTGAAGGATCCGAAGAAATCCATCAGAAGGATATTGTAACTAAGAATGTAAAAGGAATATTAAAATGATTCTCTGCTGTATTTCTTCTTAGGAAGTTATTTTGACTGGACCTTCCTCAAATTTTAAGCTCTGAAGGAATTAGATCCAAGTCAAGGTTTTAACATATCTGAAGGGGCTTAGATAGTGAGAAAGTTTCATAGTTTTACAACGTTTCTGACAATTGTTCTATATTCATGTTCCTTAATAATCATCATACTTGTCATACATTCAATTTCACTTGCGAAATTATGTCATCAATATAAAATGGTTGAAAATTGTTTCACCTGAAAATATTAATGTTATGAAATATTGAGCTTTTGACTTTGTATGTATACATGGCAATTGGCACTAGCAAAAAAAAAAACTTCATATTCGAAAGCAAATTATGTTGCCAAATAATAAAAACATTTACACGGAAAAGTCTAATAATTTATTTATATCAAACATCATTATTCTAAAATTGCCGGGTCAGTTAGGACCGCATAAAAACTGCAAGTAATTGCGTTTTATGTTCCTAATAAAAAAATCCATTAAAACATTTTGCCTTGGCTGTATCTCATCCGTACATGTTTAAATTAATGTGGATTTAATCAACACTATTTAATATAGAAGCTTCCTCTTTTTTGTAAAAAAAAAAAAAAAAATTAAATTGACTTTCCGAGTTATTAAATTTACTCTTTCAGTACTATTTTTCTTGCTAAACAAATATTTTAGTAAAAAATGAGACAATTGCAAAAATTGGTGATCTGAATTATCTCCAATAATCAATGTTTGGAGAGCTGCATCAAAGTGAGAATTGGTCGTATAAAAATTTATATTAGGAATTCAATTCGTAGATACCAATAAACTTGAAAAATAATTTACTCACTTTGAAAGAATAACTTATGAAAGTATCTATTTACATACATATAGCAAGAAATGACTATTCAGAGCTCATTTTGGTCTAAAATTGTAGCAATTATATTGGCGGTGCCGGTTCGAATCCGGCCTGGGGCGTTGAATTTTTTCATTAAGTGGCGGTCCCAAAAAAACTTTGACCTCCAACCATGGTTAGGCAGTATAGACTCCAATAGGAGTTTGAGCCGAAAAAAAAAATGTATGTATATATTTTGTCAAATACTTAGTTTTAGAGTTGTATGGTACCTATTGAAAAAATTACTTGCAATTTATATTTTAAGCTCATTAAGGAAAATGAAACAGGAAATTCGATACATTGTTCTAGTTTCTACGGAAGCAAACTTCATTTGATATATTTAAATACTTTGTGTCACTTAGGAACATTCTCGTCGATGTTCCAACAACCACTTCCAGAACTGTACGAAGCATGCGTAAGGTGTTTTACTGCGCATGCTCTGAACTGTCAGAAGTGTTTTTTGGAACAGATCTTAATATTCGAATTGGTAAATGCCTTCAAACCAATTAACTAAAGTGTCATCATCATCATCATATATTTGTATTTAGTACCACATCAGCCGGGTGGGTCATACATGGTTAGTATAGCAGCGATTTTTTTTTTGCAAATGATTATGGGGCGTCATGAATTAAAAAAAATAAATAAATGGATAAAACTAATAATTCTTAAAACGAGAGAAAAAGAAAAGTTAATAACAAAATCATTGACATTTATAAAATCAATAAAATAAATAATTGACTTTTATTAAGGGAATAAAAAAATTAATTTAAGAAAAATAAATAAAATAGTCGTAATGTACATAATGGAATAGATAAATATAGAATTTATAAAAGGATGTCCTGCAGCAGCCTGGACTTCAGTCTTCAGAATATGGTTAGATTTCAAAAGTTGTATGCCACTGTTCCTTTCACTGATAGTAAATTGGAATGGAATTTCGTAATGATATGCCCGATTTGTCTAATAATATTGAAAAAAAAAAACTTCAAACATACTCAACATACAATTTAATTATTAAACTTCACAATTTATTATTGCATAATATAAGTTTAATATCTGAATAGATAAATTACACCAAATTAAATGCAGATGTTTACTTGAATGCTAAAGTTTCGGTCATAGTAAAATACTTAGGACTAAAAACCATTTAAGAACTCCAATGTTAAACTTAAGTAACAAGTTTTCTATAGTGTGAAAATATGGATGACAACAATTCGTTTGTGATTTTAATCACACGCCAGTTATTCCTTTTCATTTCCACTTAATGCTCCGAATAAAGGTAAATAATACTTTTACTGCCTGGAACCAACAACAGTAGAGTAGATTGTCGACGATACAACGGATGGCTTTGGAGTCACCAAAGCATACCGGAGTGTCTCACATGAGGCGGTGCAAGTTTTAGCAGGACCTACTCATACAGGAAGAAATGATGGAGTATCAATTCGGGATAGAGATATCAGCAGATTTACCGGTCAATCTTTAAGTGAGGATTGGCGAGCCCAAGCAAATTAAAAACAATTTTCTGAAACGATAGCACAAAAAAGTGGAAAGGTCACCGTTCGGTCACAAATGAATGCAAAGTGGGTCCTCCAAGCTTTATAACCACGGGATATATATAGACCTCTATGCTACTGTTGTGGTGTTCTGTAGACTGCCGAGCAAACCATCAAGGACTGTACCACTTTTAACTCACTAGCAAAAATATTTTTGAGGGAAACCGGACTCCATTTCCTTTCGGAGGACCATTTTCCGAATAAAATTAACCGGATTACAAAGAAATTGATAAACTATTGTTGGACCAGCCCACTTCAATCTTCGTCCAAGATACCAGCCCCTGGAAGGCCAGCGGACGGAAGAGGTGCAGGCGACTAGCTCTTATTGCCGAAAATTGAACATTGTAAAACTTCAAGACTGTTTTATTAACAGTTGTTCAATGTTACGCACTTATGTGGACCATTGAACTGCTGCACACCTATATTTCTCAAAAGGTAGAGGGAAGATGGAAATTAACTAAATACGTGTATTGCTTTTGGTTTTATCAAAGAAATAAAATAACAAATATATGTTTATCTAAACTATCTCGTGATAATAAGAATTTTTTCTTTTTTTTTTTACTAAAAAATACTGTTTTTTTATAATTAATTTCAACAAAAATTTCCTTAAATGATTGAGAAGGTCACAAGCTATATATACGAACCTCCTTTGAAGAAGATAGGGATTCAAAAGCAGTTTGGAAGCAGCGAGGCAGTTATGATACTCCTCGATACCTATGTTTCTTGTAGGCGGGCTAAAAATCGTTTTGTACTAAATCACCCAGGACCCTCCCCCTCGAGGGTATTAGGATGGTGATCTACACCCTTTGTGTTGGCTGCTAGTCCCACCATTGCTTCTCAACGCTTTTATTTTGAACATTTAAACAAGATTTTTCGTAGTATACTGAAGTATTCAGTTAATATGAAGATCTGATTACTTAGAAAACTGATTTTTGTTCATTATATATTCTTTTAAACTAAACAATGGATATTATTTTGTATTGCTAGGAAGGGTGCACACCACTCCTGCCCCCATTTTACAAATTATTTAATTGTACTACTCATTGCTCACTGTAATTTATATATATTTTGTAGTTCAGATTGTATTATTTTTTTCAATATAGTGTAAGCAGGAATAAATAAATAAATTCCAAGTCTTTATCCCAGCATTTTTAAAAATATTTATTGCTATTTACAACTGTACATTATAATACATTTAGTTAATTTGATTGGTTTTTACTACTACTAAGTTAAATTGGAGTTTACAGGCGTGTAGAGAAACTACCCATTGGTAGCACTCTAATGACATTTTACATTAGCTGGACTCGTGACCATCTTCTTTTCAGAGACTCGAAGGATAGTCAGGAATGGAAGAGGATGCAAGGTTAGAACCCCCAGTATTTTAGTTTATATTTTTTATTATAAATTTCTTTTTTTTTTT
>NW_027115801.1:98431-100915 GCF_000696795.3 Halyomorpha halys | reverse complement strand
TATAAATTACACATTTTTACATGATATAATAAAATAGAAAGAAAACGTTTTTTTCCCCACATTTTTCTTTTACAATCAATTCCAGTCTGCGCACTAAATACAAATATTTCAATTTATTCCCTTTTTCTTTCCCTATCTTGTCTCTTCCATTTCACAATTTTTTATTTCAATTGATCGACAAATTCACTCTCCCAAATCTCCTAATCTAATAAATATTACAAATATAAAAATAATAAAGTAATAAATAAAATAACAAAGAAAATATGCAATGTACGCATGCCATCCTTTCTCTGGATAACTCCCTTGCTCATTAATTTCCATGCATGTGGTGGTGGATGATTCCCAAGGAGTCGAAAATTATCCAATAATTATAATAATGATGGTCCATTTGGGAATCTTTTGGAATTTGAGTGCTACTAAACTCTCATGGTTCCTCAAATATAGATTTTCCATCAAAAGTTCACTAAATTCTGATTCTTCACAACATATTTCATGAAATGTTGCTTTTAAATAAAATATAAATTGGAAATTAATGAATGCAAACAGCTCTATTAGGACTCAATTGTTAGCAAATTTCCATTGCTTCAAATGATGTTCTATTTGGTTTTCTAGTAATGTTTGTAGTTTCAAAGATATGGAGCTGCAAATAAAAAAAAATTTAATTATGACTAGTAACGACCAGTAGTTTACATTAAAGTAACAGAAATTTGGAGTGAAATAACTGACTTTTTTCCACCGGACTCTTGTAATATACGTATCTTCTCACAAAATACTTAATAATTAAAAATCGAAGATCCATCGATTATGATTGTAGTAACTGACAGAAATAGAATTAAATTTGTTTCTCGATGCTTAAAAGGTTTAACCCGAGTAAAATATTTCGATTCTGACGACTATTTTTTAAATATTTTTAACTTAGGTAATGACCAAGAAGAAATTCTACGCAATAGCTATTCGGGTTCTATCATTAGATTAACAACTTATAATCTACAATCTATATATTGATGTTTTCAAAGTTTGATAAGTTCGTATTATTTTATGACACTAAGGTAGAAATTCATGAACACAACTTAAGAATAAAATAAAACAAACCCCCTCCAAACACAACCGTTCTTTTTTGCGGGTGTTTACTCTCGGGTATAAAATCTTGCCCTGCATCTCTTTGTAAATTGTCCTACGACTGCTTGCTAAAGGGAAATAAAACTCTTTGAAGACAATATTGCCCGGAGAGACTTAATAAAACGGCTCTGATTTTTAAGTGTCCTTATCTCACTTCGCAAGGGCCCTTTTGAAAGCCCTTCTGTCTCGAGGGTCAATCCTTTCTTGTCTCTTCCTGAGGAATTCAATTATCATTAATCCCTTTGATCGTTTAGTTCTGTGTTTTTCATCCTTCGTCTGTTTTCATCGTGTAAAAGATAATCTTAGTATTTATTTTTTTTATTTCAAACCTCAAGCATATTTAACATATAGGTTAATTTTTTTTTTAAATATTTATTTATTGCTATTTACAACTGTGCATTATAATACATTTAGTAAATCTGATCTAAGTTAAATGTTATGAAATATTATTAAATTATTAAATATTTATTAAATACCTATAAGGATGACCCAAGAACACCCCAAACTATATAGTTCGACTCGAGACAGGTAGAAGTCCATTAAGTTCAAAAAGTAATAACAAAGAACATCAACTACTGATCCAAACTGTCATTAATGCCAGGAAAGTGACTCCCAAAACTATGTTTCAACAGACTAAGGATGTTAGATGCAGAAAACCCTGACGTAGAATACAACTGGGTCTCACAACTCAATATGATAGCCCACAAATATGGATGTTCAATAGTTCATATGAAAATGGAATATTGAGGATGTTCTTGAAAGGTCTTGAACCACAACTTTTCAACTGACATCAGTAGAGCATTGAATTCAAACATTAACCCCATATACCGATCACTGTGCAGTTTTAACCTACTCAAACCTGAAGCATATTTAACATATAGGTTAAATTAAAAAAAATAAGGTGCATCAGCCAACTAAGAGTAAGAAACGCGGAGCATATCAAACTACACCACGGAAGCAAAACCATCACTTTGAAGCCAAACGAACTCTGTCCATTCTACAAAAATTATTTCAATAATAGTTTATATCACATCCTCCTACATTGTCCAACCTTTGAAGAAAATAGACAATATATCTTAAAGCCAGCCTTATCCGTATCTTGCGACTTACAAAAAATTGAAAATATACTGAACATTGATAGTGAAGCCAAATTGAAGACTATATATTTACATTGTAACAATATGTAATAATTTCTTTTTAAAACAATTTTGATCTCTTTTCTCTCAACTTTATTCTTTTTTAACATCCGACGTTTCGAACTCTCAGGTCATTCTCAAGGATTCCTACAAACAGCTCCTTTTAATTACTTTTATAACAAATTTCCTTCACTTACACACTGATTTCTTTGGTCTTACCTTATTCTGT
>NW_027115801.1:94314-95791 GCF_000696795.3 Halyomorpha halys | reverse complement strand
TGTTTTAAAAAGAAACTAAACCACTCTCAAACAACTATATTAATAAAAAATAAATATGTAATAAGTTTAATTTTGTATGTGATATATAAATTATATTATGTAAATACTTTTCAAAGCCAATTAATATTTTCATTTATATCACGCTTTCGTTTATTTAAAAGAATTCTCATTATTTTAAGTTAAATATAATGGAGCAATGAATATTAAGTTAATAGTTGTGTATTAATCCAATCTGTTTTATCTTTTGTTTATTGTTTTTGTAATGGAGCACTAGACTCAGGTTTTGTTTTATAATTGTATATTGTGTTATGAATTTGTACAAGATTTTGTCTTTCACAAATAAAATCATATCTATCTATCTAAATATTTTTATTTCCAGTACACATTCGAAGAAAAGTACTTTGTCAGGAGCAGTTCAAGTTGTATGTACAAATTCAAATAGCTCAGCAATAAGAAAATGACTAATGAAAGGTAGCCAAATAATTATAAAATAAATTGCTAATACATAATACAAAAAGAAAACTAAACGATTACTTTATACATATTAATTTCTTGTTCCATTGACTCGTTTAGTTTATCAATTATTAGTGAAACCGGCAATGTTTCGCTATTGATATATCTGAGAATGAATAATTACAATAACTAATAGAACACAATTGAAACTTTGATATCAATTAATATAGAAATGAAGTGTTAGGTTAACTATAGCAACACATTGTAACAACGTCAACAAGACTCAACCAATTTACACTAAACGTTGCAGTAATTTAGAACTTTGGGCTCTATATTTGATTATCTATGATATTCTCATTTAAATACTACATAAAATATGATAACTCTCATGGTACTTAAATATTAGTACTGTCTTGATAAGTTAAATACTGACTAACCTATTAAAATGTGATGAAAGATTTTTTAGGAGTGAAAAAAAGTTGTTTTTAGTACTTCAAGAAACCTTCAAATACGATTGTTCGTTAAAATTGGAAAATACAATTTTTTGGCCCAAAATTTTTACTGTAGATTACGAAACTCATAATTCGCTCCTATTAAATCTGAACTTTGTTAACGTAGGTAAAAAGATGAGACACTGAGCCTTCTAACGGTTGTATTGTATTGACGTAGGAATTGGATAAAATGCAGTTATGAACGAGTATATGAACAACAGTCACTGGAATAAAAAAATTATTATTTTTTTTAAATGGCATTTGGGGATATCAGAGGACTCTAAAAACGAATATGATTTGCTTTTTTCTTAATAAAAAACTTTTACTAATCTACTTTACTGAAATACTCATTATATATATATATGCTGTTTTCTTGGATTCCTTTTCCCTATTCTTTATATCATTTTCATGTTGATACATCCTGTCTTTTATATATTGCATATATAAATTACACATTTTTACATGATATAATAAAATAGAAAGAAAACGTTTTTTTCCCCACATTTTTCTTTTACAATCAATTCCAGTCTGCG
>NW_027115801.1:85789-93324 GCF_000696795.3 Halyomorpha halys | reverse complement strand
TCTATTAAGATAATTTGAGTCCTACAAAACTATTATTATTATTGAATTCCTTTCCAAAGGCTTTTATGTTTACCAGCTTACCAATTATATATCTTTATATTGAGAGAGTATTGTTACCATTGAAAATATATAACATAATAAGGAGTGGTATTGGGAAATATATATTGGTAGTATATAACTATATCAAGGAAGAAAGTATTTATTTATATATGAGTGCAATGTTCGTAATCCTTTGGTTCAATCCTTATCCAGTTCAACCTATAGTTATAATTCACCTCAAAGATTAAAACGGCAGTGGCCAAGAGACTTATTGTAATATAAAATACTATACTATGTCCTTGTCTATCTATACGTTCTAATAAAGTTCCATTCATGATTTTTCCCTATAAAGATAAATTCCGAGTAAGGGATATAGGTATAGTCGACTTACGTTTAATTAAAATGCAATATAAACTTCAAAGGTACTGTTCGTACTATAATTAATAGAATAATGGGATTAATAGGAAATATAATAAAACAATATATGAAAATATTTCTCAAAACCTTTGAGTAAGTAAAGTATAAATCAAAGTAAATCATCAATGAAAATAGATAATGGAACATTATTGCCTAAAATACATTTTTCACCGAACAATTCCTATCAATGATAAAAAAAATTGAAAATAATAATTATCAAGAAAATGGTCGAAAGTGGAGTAAAAAGGAAACAAAAAATAGTTAATAACTATATACATAAGAAGTATACATAAAAAAATAAACTATAGGGTTGAAAATGAACAGAAGGCGCAATAACACCTTAAAATAGAAAAGTAACATGAGAAAAAATGACAAAACATTAAAAGACTGAAAATTAAGAATGTAATTTGAGTTAAATAAAGATTAAGAAAGAATAAATACAAAATAAAAATTATAATAATAATTAAAAAAAATTTTCTATTTTTACTAATTTTCATTTTTAAGCTCATAGTTTACGTTTTGTCTTTTTTTATCTAAAACTATATTTATTTCTTCTTTTTGTTCATTTGTATATAATTTTCTTTTCACTTATATTTAAATAATTTAACCATACATTAATTTACTTTTTTGTAACATATTATAAATAATGTCAAAATATTTTTAGTTGTTTTTGTTTCTTTTTAGCTCTAAAGAAGCTCTACAAAGTGGGGAGAAACTAGTTCTAGAATAGTTGTTAGCTATTGTTGTTTCCTTTTTGTTGTTACTACACCCCCGACCATCTTCTTCATAATTTATATTGACTTGATATATATTAACTGTTCCTAAGAAGATATACGATCTATATAATATACGAGAAGATACCTGAGCGTGATGTCAGTTACTTTTATTGGTATGATATTATTAATAAATAGTTTATAATGGAATTTTGATTCTATGTTCCTTAGAGAATGGCTTTTGACTGTGAACTTTAGTCTATAGTTCAATGGAGCAGATCAAGGTCCAGAAGCTTGAATCAACCGATGAAGAGGAGAGAGAGAGAGAGAGAGAGAGAGAGAGAGAGAGAGAGAGAATCAATCGTAAAAGAAAATATTAAAACAATATTTACATTTTTAATAACTAAATTAATAAACTAAACTAACATTAATATTTATAGAAGATAGTTGACCATATGAAGTAGATTGTAGGAGGATAGTCCGGGTAGCTGCCTTAACGAAGCCCTGAAAAGAGGGGCGAAACGTTGATTTCAAATGGATAGTTCTCTTTTACTATTTTGATACCTTTATTGACTCTACACGGAGTCTCCTCTAAATTACAATAATTTTTTATTTATTCATTATTTTTGTATTTTTTTATTCCTCACCTCTTCAAAACTTTTAACCCCCATCCTGATATCCTTAATCCAACCTATCTTTAACATGTCGAAGCAGAGATTACAATTCCACTCCAAATGACCCTTCCACTTAATGCCTCTCATCCCTCAGAAATAATGAACATCATCCACCAATTACCTTCTAAAAAAGCTCCTGGCCACGATCTTATCACAGCACACATTCTGAAATAGCTCCCTCATAAAGCCATTCTATTCCTTACCTATATCTATAATCCTACATACCTATTTCCCTGACACTTGGAAAATGTCTTCCTCGATGTTAAAAAAGCTTTTGATCGAGACTGGCGTCCAAGTCTGCTTTATAAACTTCGTCAATTCCTACCCCCAACATATTTCCTTATAATCTGCTCCTACCTCACTGATAGAAACTTTAAAGTAAATCATAAACTAGCCTACTCATTTCTCTTTTCTCAGTCTGCCGGTGTTCCTCAAGGTAGTATCTTAGGTCCCATTCTTTATACGGTTTATACAGCTGACATCCCAAACCTCCCTAAAACAGTCCTAACAACATACGCTGACACATGCATACTGTCTGTAAACAACGACCCAACTAATGCATCACAAACACTACAGACACACATAACATCTATTGAAGAATGGTGTCAAAACTTGAGAATCAAAATAAATCCTGACAAATCCCACCAGATCACCTTTATTCTCCGTCGTAAACCTCTACACTCCTGTCCTACAGTATCCTTTCTAAATACTCCACTAACGCCTGTTGAACAGATTCGATACTTACGGCTCCATCTTGACAAGAGACTTACTTGGAATATACAAACAAGACTGAAACGACAAGAAACTGCTCGTAGATTCCAATTGCTACAACACTTACTTGACAAACGCTCTAAACTTCCCATTCACTACAAAAGATTAGTATACACTACAAAAATAAGACCAATTTAGACATATGGAATTGAGCTATGGGGCTCCACCAAACCATCAAATTCCTCCCGATTCCAATCCTTACGATCCAAAATCCTTGATTCGTTGCAGAATTGGCCCAAAACAGATATGCGTCTTTTCATTCCAAACTCCTTAACCATCCGAACCCATTAATTCTTAATCTTTCATCCTGAAGAATCCTTGATAATCCTCCGAGGCGTCTAGATGGCCACGGAACCTTCTAATTTAAATTAATGTTTGAAGTACCACCGATGGGTTGTTCCTTTCCAAGATTTTCAAGTGTATATAAAACATATAACATATTTACTTATTGTATTATTTTATACTGTTGTAAATTATATTATATAAATAAAAAAAAATATTTGTTCCTATGTATTTTTTTATATGTATTTTTTAGTATTAATACTATATATTTTATCCTCTTATTACATCCAACTGGAGAAAACCTGATATTACTCTTTTCCAGTGAAATGATAAGAAAACTTTGTAAATAAATGAAAATTTACAAATAAAGTAACAATAAGTAATAGTGCGGGCACTAAATAAATAGGTTAAACACTAATAAATAAGTTTAAATTAAATAAAGAAGCTGAAAACAGATTAAACAAGTTTAAAACAAATAAGATTAAAATAAGCTAATTAAATATAAATAATTAAGTAAGTCATCTGATTCCCATGCATACGATAATGTTTAATGCCCAGACAGTCTATAATAATATTTTCAGATAAGATGGCGATATACCCAATGCTAACACGTTTTCTTCTATGAACGTTACAAGTTCATAGTACTATTTGGAATTGTTCCACGAGATCCGTACCAAGGACCTATCACGATGAACTCATGAGTTTCCAGACCCCTATCACCCTAGAATGACAGTCCACAGATTGGGTATTGTTTGCCCTGCTCTTTCTGTCTTACTTGTCTCTGAAACTTTGGGAATTCCTGAGAATACGTCATAAATCGCTTGTTTTTCTTAAAATCCATCTTCCATTATTGCCACTCTACCTTGATAAACTTATGCCACTTCTTGTGCAGCCACAGACATCATAGAGGCCATCACTGCATACACAACGAGTTAACCTGATCTCAGAAACCTTACTTTCTGTCCTACTTCTATTCTTTTTTAATTTCGAGGTTTCATATATTTTTTAGTTCCATCAACTATTTATAGTTACATTGTGAGCCACATACACATACATAGAGCATATATTAAACACATAGTAGATTTAAAGTCAATAATTATGCATAAAATAATTAAAATTAAATCTGTAATTTGTAAGGCAGTGCTGTTACTAGACCTACGGTTCTGCAAGGAGGTGGTTTGGTCAGAATCACGCCAGACGTTTATCCAATTAAGGGTATCCAATATAAAAGGCTGGGTGGACCCCAGGAGAGCTCAAGAACCCACAAGAGTTGACAATTTTCTGCCCAGCCGAATTCGAACTCGAGTCCTTGAAGTTAGTAGCCACGCGCCTTACCCCCAATTATGCATCAAACAGGGATAGAAAAACTCAAAGAATTGTTAAAATAAAACAATATCTTTAAAAAATATATTAATTGGTTAAAAAAATGAATATGCCAATTAGTTAAAATTACATAAAAAAAGTTAGAAATATATAAATGAGCTAAAAACATAAAATTGGTCAGGGACTGGTAAGGTATACAGTCAGATCACTAAAAACATGTACAAATGTCATTAAAAAGATAGATATATATTATGTTAAAAAGTATAGAAGAAGTTAACAAATAGATTACAAATTGTTTTAAAATATAAAGTCATGGATTAAAAAAAAACTGTATAAATATTGTTAAAAATAATAACAATAAATTATTCGCAGATTAAAAAAAAATATGTCTGCTCCTTGTATAATGTTATTTTGATTACTGGAAAAGAGAATAAACATTTAAGGGGAGAGAAAAGGCATCAGTAGAATAGATTTATAAATCTGTATTTACAGTTGTACAGCAAATTATAACCAATAAAATAGATTATAGATAATCAATACAATCAGAAGACATAAAATAACAGATAAACCATCATGTATCTTCCTAATAAATAAACTTAAATAAGGTATAGAACAATTAATTATAGAGTGAAAAGTACCAATCACAAGGGAAAAAAACTCCAAAAAAATTTTTTTTATTTATTTATTTATTGATATTTACAACTGCATAAAAAAATACAACAAGTAAATTTGATCATAATAATATGATACAGGATGTAGAGAAACTACCCAGTAGTAGAACTCTAAAAACAGTCTACAATATAAGGTCACGAGGCCATCTTCTTTTCAGGCGCCTCGGAGGATTGCCAGGAATGGAAGAGGAAGCAAGGTTAGACACGAGTGGGTTTGGGTGGTTAGGGAGTTTATTATGAAAGGAATAATATCGGGTTCGGGCTAGATCGGTTATATAAGGAACCGTTTGTCTAGTAAGTGCTGTAATAGTCGCAATCTGCGTGCAGTTTCCTGTCTTTTCAGTCTTGTTTGAGGATTCCAGGTTAGTCGTTTGTCAAGATGTAGTCCAAGATAACGAATCTGTTCTACAGGGGTAAGAGCCACATTATTAAATTATACTGTAGGGCAGTCGGCAGGTTTACGACGAACAGTAAATGTGATTTGTTGGGATTTATTTTTATCCTCCAATTTCGACACCATTCTTCGAGGATTGTGATATATGACTGGAGAGTTTGGGATGCAATCAAAGGGTTATTACTAGCTGTGAGCACATATGTGTCATCAGCATACGTGGTAAGTATAGTGTTAGGAGTTGTTGGGATGTCAGATCCAAAAAAAAAATATAGATAAATAAAGAGAATCTAAAAAAACACTAACAATAAGATCAAATAAATGAAACATTCAACACATTCCATGTTGGGCTCCTCCGGTGATAAGGGGTGAGATAAGGTCATCTTCACCGCCGAAAGCTATTCTCTTCCCTACCGCTGTTAAGAAGCCAGGTCTGGTGATGTACCGCTTCTTATAATTACTGGAGATCCTGACTTTTTCATCCCTATTTTCACCACATTTCAGTTAAATCTGATTGGAAGAAACCACTTATATACGGGACTAATTTTAATCCCATGTTTGATCGTTATCGGATGGAGCCGAACTCTTAGAACAAGGCAGTTCTGAGATTCGACTAAACGTAACTGACGTCAATTCATTCAACTCAGATATTTTGGTCATTGTTGCGGTTTTTTTTTTTGTAAACTCTAAGATAATGTTTAACCTTTATCAGTTGCTAGCTTATTGCACATGGTTATAACTACGTTGTAGTTAGTTTCGGTATATATAATAATGTATTTATTATACAACTAATGCCAGAAGACTAGAAGTCGCATTAACTGCCATATGTATACGCCTTGACAGTGAACAGTTACAACATATTAACAATATAATAATGACAATAGGAGGGAAACCATTGTTCTAATATATTTGCGTGAAATATTAATTTTCGTATTACCAGTCTTCAAAAATGAATCCATGCCGTGTTCCAAAATCAAATTTCATTATTACCCCATTGTCAAGTATATTTTAGTATAAATCCATAATTAATATTGTTTATTAGAAGTTAGTTAATGATTTTTGTCTATGATCACCGTTACTCGATTACCAGTCAGAGTTTCTATCTATCTTCTTAGCAGGGATAAAGTGCTCCTCATTGGAATCCCACAAAAGCTAAATATATATGTTTTTCGGGATTATATATATATTACCACGCTCCAAAAGCTGTAGAGTTACCAGAACTCCGTCGTCTAGCGGAATGTCCGTGGTGGTGGCAAAGCACGGACCCCTTGGTTGACGTCCTTGCCGAGAGAAAGACTTCGGGAGTCTGAAGTCATTCACACCATCACCACCATGAGCCATAATGGTCCCTCCCCATTATTCGTAAGTCCCCTGGATATCATGCTTCGATTGTAAACCCGCCTTCAGCGGACCCTGTAAACTTTTCTTAAAATGACATGCAGCAAAACAAGAGGAATTTCATGTATGTATGTATATATATATATATATATACAGTTTTGAATGTATTGTATTTGTTTATAAACAAAGATATTGAGGAGGATAGAAGAAAAGAAAAATAGGCATATTTAGAAAAAATAATATTTTGTTGTTTTTGTAAAATATTATTGAATAAATAATTTTAGTATAACCTAGCAGTATTTATTTTTAATTAGGACTGAGATAGAGACAGCTCTTGAGGGCATGAATCGAACCAGAACCAATTTTATCTCACCCGCGCTTTAGTGCTATTTTGCTAATTGAGTAAATATATTTAATTTCGGGAAAAAAAATTAAAAGCTGTTTTATAATTTAATATCGTGTGGGAAAAACATTTAGGCGATAAGAACAAATATTTGGTTTTGAAATTGCTCTCTCTCATAATAACATGGGGATGATATTGTGCAATATAATACTACAACCCCTATATACCTTAACCAAACAGAGGATCTGCTGAGGATGTATATAATTATAATTTATAATTACATGCATGAAATAAGATGTTTCGATTGTTTCCTAAAATAAGAAGAAAACACGCACTTGCAGAAATATGGAGTTAAAACTAAATAAAAAAATACATATTGTATATATGTATATATAGTTGACCGTAAAAATTGATATATAGGAAGATGGTCAGGGTTTCTGTTTCTGTCTGTTCAACTTATTCATTTGGACAGGTATGTTGTCCTATATGGCTCTCTACTCATTTATTGTCATTTTATTTCATTATTATTATTTATTTTTATTATTCTTTCATGACGTTTATTTTATCTCTGTA
>NW_027115801.1:80471-85739 GCF_000696795.3 Halyomorpha halys | reverse complement strand
ATTATATATGTATGTATAGTTGACCGTAAAAATTGATATATAGGGAGATGGTCAGGGTTGCGGTCAAAGGAGAAATAAAAATAGTTTACAACTATTTTACTCGTTACTTGGTCCGCGCAAGAGTGGGGAGATGTCCCCACTCTTACGCGTTTCCGGACGCTGTTTCTGTCTGTTCAACTTATTTATTTGGACAGGTATGTTGTCCTATATGGATCTCTACTCATTTATTGTCATTTTATTTCATTATTATTATTTATTTTTATTATTCTTTCATGACGTTTATTTTATCTCTGTATATTTATATATATATATTTTTTTTTCCCCCGTATTGTTTTTGTTTTATATACATCTCCTGTACTTTTTTAGCTTTATATTTTACGTATTTTTATATGAAACTTTTACTCTTGCCTTTGTTACTTGTTTTTTTGTTGTTTTTTTTATTCTTTTCATTGTATCTTTTTATTTTTATTTCTATATTTTATCTTAACATAGTATCATTTTATCTTATCATAGTATCATTTTGTATCTTTTTAGCCCTGATGAAGCCCTGCAAAGTGGGACGAAACGTTGGAAAATAAATAGGTAGTTGTAAACTATTTTTGTTTCACTTTTGACCGCAACCCTGACCATCTTCCTATATATAAAAAATACATAATGTTACTTCGACCTAGAAGATTAATCCATCTCCATAAAGTGAGGGTAAGGGGTTCAATAATAAGGGATTTTCTATTTCTTGAGCAACGGTTGTTAAAAGAGGTAATTTGTTCTTTATCACGTTTAACCACAAAATGTACCCACAGGATTGACTCGCGGTAACAGTAATGAATAAATAGTTCTCTGCTACAAACGGATTTAAATGAGAGTCCCTAAAGTTTGTAGCCTTACCATGAACTACCTTGCTCCAATGTCAAGAAACAAATATTGATAATAATAGTTGTGCATGATTTAATTCTTGTAAGTTATTTTCAATAAGTTAATCGAATATTTACGTTTCCTGTTATATAATCAATAATGTGAGTAGTTTTATAATCCTCCTTCTTCACCATTTCTGTCATACTTTATAGTTTTTATACTTTTATTAATGAACTAACAATATTCATTATAAATTTTTATGTTTCAGAATATATTCTGTAATACTTAGTTTTAAGAGAATAAAGATTAAGTAATTAATATTTTTACATGTTTTAATAATCAAGTGAAGTGTTAAAAACTAATGAAACGATAGTAAGAACATTTTCCACCCAATTAATTTAATATGATTCCCCCAGTGTGTTTCATAGAGAAATAAAGCTATCATGAAAAAAAAATAATTAAAGTTAAGCTTGAAAGTTGGTCTTTGTTTGAGAAAATAAAACACAGAATATGAAACTATAATTAAAAATAGAGAGAGAAAAAAATAAGCTGAAAAAAGATATATCTCTTATTGTAGTTTAAATATATTCAGATAGAGGGCATGGATGCGACAATCTAACCCTTCTAAAGAGCATTCATTCAATTTTATCCATTTTTTTTTTAATTTTATTTAAAAGTTTCTATAAGATTATTATTTTTTTTTTAATAAGGACAACAAAATAAGAAGGAATAATAAATTAAAGAGGAAGGTTTTTCCTCCATCGAAAGGGAAAAGAAGTGGGACGCATTGTTCAACCCGAGGCATTGCCTTGGTAAATTACAACCTAGCATCGCTAATTAGAGTCCTTTCTCAGTTTAATTTCCAACTAACCCATTTAGGTCCTGCTTTCGTCTAATTAACCCCCTAATACAATGGAAAAACCGCTCAGGATAAAATGAAATAGGGTTTTACCGGTCGATCCTTTTTAGCCAGGATTGCCCCTAGGATTGCCTCTAGGGTTGGCAATAATTGCGCGGGAGAATTAACCTCCTTGTTTATATTTAGTCGGCCGTGGCCTCTTTCGCCGGAAATTCTCTTGGGAACAGGAAGTGTTAAAGCGTAAAAAAAAAAAGAAAAAGAAAAATATAATTATGAAAGACTATTGCAACATTTACTAGACAAACGGTCTAAATTGCCAATCCATTACAAAAGACTGATCTACACTGTAGACTGATACTATTATAAGGCCAATCTGGGCTCCACTAAACCATCAAATTCCTCCAGAATCCAATCCTTACAGTCCAGAATCCTTCGTAAAATCCTTAATGCTCCTTACTTTGTCACAAATCAAGTCATCCATCAGGGCCTCAATATTCCATATGTTGTCGATTTGGCCCGAACCAGATACCGTTCCTTCCATAATAAACTTCTCAACCACCCAAATCCACTTGTTTCTAACCTGGCTTCTCCTTCATTACCTAATAATCCTCCTAGGCGTCTGAAAAGAAGATGGCCTCGAGATTTTCTCCTCTAGAAATGTTATTGGAGTTCTATCAGTGGGTAGATTCTCCACATGTTTTTATCATGTCACTATGTCACCTACAGCAAATTTACTTGTTGTATATATGTGTATATAGTTGTAAATATCAATAAATAAATTATTAAAAAAATAAAATAAAATAATTATGAAAAATTAAATTCAAAAACACCTTCTTATTATAGTTTCCTTAATGGAACAAAGCTTGCTAGGAACAATTAGTGTAGTAACTTGATATTATAGACTAGATTATAATCAATTCAATAAAGAAAAAACTTGTCGCTTCCAAACGTAGTTCATCCCAGGATTATCCATTATAATTATTTTTATTTTAATTAAGGTAATTATTATATAATGGACTAAAAACTTATTAATTAGAAGATTGTAAAACAAAGTTTTAAGCCTCAGGGGTATCAGGTTGTTATAGGGAAAAAATCGGCGCAGTGAGCGCATCTTACAACTTGTATCACTTAGCATCTTGCAAGTCGAAAATTTAAAACAATATATTTTTATATAAAATGAAGATAGTCCGGGTGCTAGCAAATAAAATAGGACCGTTCGTATCTCAGAGAGTAGAGGCGTATGTATTTGTAGTCTAAGAACTGCGGCGGCGCCGGTTCAAATCCGGTATGGAGAGTCAATTTTAATCTTTGTGGGTACCACGTGATGAAAACTTGACCCCTTATGGTTTCAGAATAGAGTAACCTGTAGATAACCCTCCTCCCCATCGTATATTAGAAAGGACAAAGCAGGAGATCATAAAAAATAAAATTAAAAAAAAAAAAACTCATGTAGTAATTAATGTCAGCCAAAATTTCGCTCCACGTTGCAGGGTATCATCAAGGCTAAAAAATAAAAATATTAAAATAATGTAAAAAATTAAGAAAATAGAAGTAAACTAAGATGTGGCTAATTATGAATTAAAATATATTAACATTTATATAAAAATAGACAACCTAAATTAAATAAAAATATGTTCCCGTAACATCCAAAGCATTTGATATGCTACGATTTTTTGTTTTTGAGCTAGGTTGTGGTTTTCAGAACACAAACAAACAATTTGGCGAGACTTGGTTCGACTCAAATTCAGAGGATATCGAAAACTTAAACGATCTAAATACTTGGCCTTACCATATATTCCATATATAGCAAGTGAAAATAATATACTAACAAAAGGTCCCATATTCCAGCCTTGTACATTTTTTTCGGTAGAGTACATTTAACACTTCCGAGAGCAAGGCAATCATGCCTATTTATTCAGACATCGCATTAAGGATTTTTATACACAACGTATTGTTGTAGCCTCTTAAAGATAACTGGCATTTTTATATGAGTCTATTATCTGGTAACTGGACTTTGTAAAACATATACACAACGTATAGTTTGGAATCAACTTACCAATATTTCGTTATATTCTACAGAATACAAAATTCTGTTAAGTTGAACATTTTATCTGCTGCAATTACCTTGTTCTACTCCCACTAGGTCTGTCATGACAGTATCTATAGGTGTGGTAACATTGTCGCACTAGGTCTTGAGTGATAATTGACAGTATATATAGCGGTGGTAAATAAAAATCACAATAAATGTCAGATACCATTTTACGACCGAGTACCTAAAATATTACAAAACATGATATCTGCATGTGCATTTCATTTATTATTTGTTTTTTTAACAAAAAAAAAAAAGTTGCGGATAGAAATTATTAAAAATATTACTGGCGAACCAGGAAGAGGATAGCTCAGTGGTAAGGCACTGTATGATTAACTACAAGGCCACGTGTGTCGATTCAGATGTGGCAGATAATTACTTATTCCGATACTGTAATAATTATGAGTAAACCCTGTTGGTTCTGCAGCCCTGCGGGAACCACACAGCCTCATAAGGTGGGTACCCTTAATTGGAGAAAAAATTTCAACGATTCTGTCCAAATCACCTTCTTGCACAACCGTTGGTCTAGTAATAGAACCCTTCACTACATATTTGTAGTGTTACAGATTTTTTAAAATTATTATTGTCGAAGCAAATTGCAAATATTATCATCCAAACATAACAATTGATTTCCTACAAGTCTTAATTTTATCATTTACCATGTTTTACGATAAAATGACTAAATTATGGATTAGTGAATATAAGTATTTTATATCTCAGTTCATAATGTATAAACTATAATCAATAATATAAACCACAAATAATTAATCTAATTAGTTTTTACCTTTTATATTAAACAAAAACTTGAAGTTTTGTGGTTTTCCTTATAAAATACATTTACAAGAACTAACTCATCTAGTTAATGGAGTTATGTTTCGACGGAGGAAACAGTAACGTAATTATTTTGCCCGTGTACCTGACGTTGTTGCCATTAATAAAGTTTTCCCAATATTCCTAGCGTCGTTTTAGCCGGACCGGACTCAATTACTCTTCTAAGAGTTCGATTAGTTCAAGTTTCAATTATGAAATTTCAATCTAAATTAACTATTTATAGGCTATTGAAATCCAAAAAAAAAAAAATAAATGAAAAAGTCCTTTGTAAAATCCTCAATGGGCCTTACTTTGTCACAAATAAAGTCATTCATAAAGACCTTAATGTTCCGAATGTAACCGATCTAGCCCGAACCAGACTTCACTCCTTCCATTATAAACTACCTAACCACCCAAACTCACTAGTTTTTACCATTGTTTCCCCTTCCATTCCTGACAGTCCTCCGAGGCGCCTGAAAAGAAGATGGCCTTGAGATCTCCTAATGTACAAATATTATTAGAGTGCTACCAATGGAAAGTTTTTCAACATGTTTATATCATAATACCATTATATAATATACCACAAAATTTAATTGATATACACACACATCCTAGCAGGAACCTGTATCAGTGTCATGATTGCGTAATTGATGTTTTT
>NW_027115801.1:74117-79481 GCF_000696795.3 Halyomorpha halys | reverse complement strand
AGACCTTAACATCCCATTCGTTGCACATTTGACCCAAAACAGATATGCGTCTTTTCATTCCAAACTCCTTAACCATCCTAACCCATTAATTCTTAATATTTCATCCTTAACAATCCCTGATAAACCTCCGAGGCGTCTGAAAAGAAGATGGCCACAGGACCTTCTAATTTAAGTTAATGTTTGAAGTACCACCAATGGGTGGTTCCTTCCCAAGATTTTCAAGTGTATATGAAACATACTATATATTTACCTATTGTATTATTTTGTACATTTGTAAATTAAATTAAATAAATAATTTTAAAAAAAATGTTCAACGATAATACATAATACGATGCATTCCCTTACTATATCTTCATATAGGTCACTGAAAGTAATAAAACTACTATTACTTTGTTTTCATGTTCCAACAGTTGTAATGAAAATAGTAAACAAGTAGCGACCTACCTATTATCAACTAAAATATTCAAAATTTTCTATCAATCGTTTATATTTATAAGTTTTTAATTATTTCTAATACTAATAAATGATGAAATATTTCAAATAAACAAAATTGAAGTTATTTTAATAGAAGATTTTTAGGAAATTCAACTATTTTCTGAGGATATGACGCAATCGATACTAAAGAGTGATTGATCGTTCATCGAAAGAATCCGCTTGAAAAACGATCTGTATCAAAACACAGATTTCTATCCTGAATTGTAAGGCCTAGGAATATGGCATTTTATACAGATATATCGCTATGTGATTTAGTAAACGTCTTAAATCGCCATCTCAATCGGGCTTTAGTGAAGCGAAGTACAACACTTCCAAAATGTCATTTTTCGCAATCAGATTATTTTTGTTGCTCTTGTCACGATTTAACTGTCCGCAGCCTAAATGGCTAGCCCAAGTGACTTGAAAATTTTCACACATCTGTATTTTGCTCTCCTTTAGTACTTTTTATAAAATGTATACCTATCGTAGTTTAAAATAAAAAATATTTTTTAGTAGACATTTTTCCCTATAAAAATATTCTCTTTCGAGATTGGAAGCGCATAGTCTCCTTTAATAGTGGGGGAAGGAGAGCATTTTTAATAGCTCTTCTTTTTATGCCTGACAATTTTTGACAGCTCTTTAATTGCTTTTGGTGAGGACATTTTTACAACGGAGTAGTTTTTTGGAAGATTGTTTGTACACAACATAACGAGTTTATATATTTTTCTAAAATATCATGTCTTGCCTTAAGGTCAAAAATTAAAATATACTATTTATTAATCTATATATTTCGCCTCTTCTAAGACGTTTCGGTGATTTCTTCAACTTCTAAAGCCCAATTCCTTTCCTAAATAAACGATTCCCCAATTTGATATAATCAATTGGTTACATTTTTAATTTTATTTGCCTAACAATATTGTAATATTTATAATTCTATAGTAATAATATATAGTTTGGCCGTCATTAGCGCAGTATCTGTTAGGCGTTTGAACTTCCAGCGAACACGTTCGTTTTTATTCTTTTTTTGTTTTCTTTCCCCTTTCTTTATTTTAATCTTACCCCTTATTTTCTCCACTTTTATCCATTTTCCTTACCCGCGTTATAAGTTTTGTTCACTATACTTATAATTTGCCTCTTTATCATCTATTATTGTTACATATATTTTCTTCCTCTCAATTTTCATTTTCTTTTCATATTTAAATTTTAAATTAATAATAACTGATATGTCCATACTTCTTTGCATTATATAACTTCATTTTTATTTCATTTCCTTAATTATGTTATTTATCCACTTTTTCAATTACCTATGAATACATTTTATTTCCCGCTTCTCTCATCACTTCATTTTATTAATTCTATTTTGTAAAATTATTCATTTTATGTGTAATTTTTATTTTTAAAATTTTTCTATACTTACTGTGGTTGTTATCTTGTTCTGTTTTTAGCCCTGAAGAAGGCTAGAAACTCTAGCCGAAACGTTGGCACATTAAAATAAGTTAATTGAACTTATCTGTGTTTTTCATTGACCACACCCCCAACCATCTTCTCCTCATTCATCATCCACGGTCAACTATCTCTCATAATTGTAATATTTATAGTATTATAATTAAGTATTAAGTGAACAAAATAATGTTAACACACTTGTTTATTTATTTGATCGATTTGTTCTAATTATATTTGCAAATTAGTTCAAAATTATAAATAAATTTTGATAATTACAAATTAAATGAAACCATGTTTTGGGAAACCCTGTTTTATATGTTTGTTTCATTCGTCAATTTTCCTGCAAATAAATTTAACTTGTACATAAACAAATGTTAGTTCTTAGATTAATGATTCGTTGTGCTATGAATATAGAAATTTACTTATGGGTTTGACGTTACAGTGTTGGGTTTACATACGAAAGTTTACAGAGCAGACTGAACTGTTAACTAGAGTTGAACACTATAAACTAACCTCAGTGTGTGCCCTTACTGAGAGTGGGATTCGTCTAGTTACTGGAAGCTTAGTCGAGCTACCGCCTTCATTAAAACTCTCCTTGAGACTAATAGCGAATCCGAATCCCAATATCGAATAGTTCAAACAAACCTAGAGAAGTTAATTGGTTTCTGCAATATACGCTAATAATAAATTTAATTATTAAGTGGTAGCTAAATAGTTAAGGAATACATTCCAGGTATTATATTCAAAACTAGTATAGCTGATCGCGAATTACAAATGGAGTCAATAGAGGATTATATCAAAAAACGGTTCATGAAGTTCCACTCCCAGTTACCGACAGTTAAAGAAGCAGTGACCTACAACCTGGGAAACCCAACCTCAACCCGAAGACTGAAGCCCAGATTGCTGTAGGACATTCTTTTATAATTTTTTAATAAATGTAAAATTAATTCATAGTCACACTACCTCTATATACTTATTATTATAATTCATTTTATTTATTCATTATTTTTTTCTCTCTTTTCTTCTCTCTTCCCTTTTTCAAATTAACTTGTTTCTTTTTACTATTAGAAGACAATTGTTTGTTTTATTCAAGTGTACCAATATCATTATTTTTTGTTATTAATTTTACTTTCATCTTTTATTAAGAAGCATTATTCTTATCTATTTATTTTATTTTAATTTTAATAAGAACATTTCATATAGTTAGGGGTTTTATTTGTATGATTATACCCCCTCATAATCAACTGTTAAAAAATATATATAATATATTAATATAAAGTTATATCAACCATGTAAGGCCCACCTGGGCCTTGTTTCATAATGAAAGCTAATATTATTAGTTCATAGTAAAAGTATAGAAACAACCTGTTAATTACACTAATACTTATTTTTTTCATAATAGGGTGGACTATTAGTGATATTACAGGAATTAAAAAGTACTAAAGTACAAGTTACTATTGTACAAGTCAGTGTAATTGTATTAAGTTAAATCGACAAAACTAATAGTATTAGTTTGTACTTTATTATGAAACATGGCCCAGGCCGTTCTAGTACAAAAATAAAATAAAATAATAGTATAACTGAATAATTTTAAAATTCAGCTTTTGAAACATTAAATCCGTAATGTATCAAAAGCTGAATTTTAAAATTATAGAGTTATATTAGTTTTGAACATAATACTTGACTCTTAATCAAGTACCAAACAAAACCTAAATTTGGAAAAAAGATAGTTGATCGTTTGAAGTAGATTGTAGGAAGAAAGTCCTAGGGTGGCTGTCAATAATGCTATCAAAATAGTAAAAGAAAACTATTTGTTTTTAGTAAACTTGTTGCCCTACTTTCCAGGGCTTCGACAGTGCTGTCAGCTTAAAACAGAGATGACCACTGATACATTTTTTGACCACCACCTGAACTACCTTCCTACGAAACTTAAATATATATTTCAGAATTAAATAGAAGTGATATTTACATAAGTTATGTAAACTCAAGTACGATTCATTTCCAAATGAACATACATATGAAATATAGAAGCCAAACCTGAAGCAACCTGAAATTCGATTTGATTCCATAATGTTAATCTTTAATCGCTTCGTGAGTGTCATCAGGCGTGTAAAAAACTAATATTTCAAGGTAACAGTGTTTCAGGGTTAGATGTCCAAACTAATAATGTGTGTTAAAATATCCGTAAAATATACTACCGGACATACCAGTACAAGAGCCGGGAAGAAAAGAAGGCAGTTATCTCACCCTAATTTTTGATTAAGTTAATGAAAACTATGTATAATTACTAGTCAAAATTGATGAGTCTGTCAAGCATAAGTAGGGGGAATAAAAAATGGTGGCTGTTTCAAAACCTTAAAAAACATTAATTTTTCATTCGGAGCTCTATATCTTAAAAACTACTAACAACACTAGAAAATCTAAGAGAACATTGTGTAAAGAAGAGTAAGTTTGCTGGAATATTAGCCCTAAAAGAGTTATTAAAAAGCAAAATGTCTTTAAAATCTAGAAAGATTAGTAGTTAATTAATTTATTTTGAGAAATCTATATCTCAGGAACTATGTGATGTACAGATGTCTATTAGCACTCACATTAAAGCATGTTTAATGGACTATAAAGAAATTTATGACTTTTACCTTTGTAGGAAAAGTAGTTTTCATGATATTTTCTAAAATAAATTGATTTATAATTGTTCCGACAATAAGTTTGATTTATGAAAAACTTCATTTCAGAAACCATTGGACGTACAGATGTCTGCCAGCGCTCAAATTAAAGGTAGTTAAATTTACTACAAAATAGTTAATTATGTTTATCTTTGTAGGAGTAGTAGTTTTTATGATATTTGACAATATAACTCACAAAATATTAATTTCTAGTTGTTTGTATAAAACGTTGGATTTTTGAAAAAATATATCTCTAGTTCCATAAAACGCACATATGTCTGCCAACACTCAAAATGAAGGAAATTTAACTTACTATAAAGTAGTTTATGACACTTATCATCGTAGGAGTAGCAGTTTTTATGATATTCACATATGAATATAAATTTGGCAAATGAAAACTATTTAACGTAAATAACACTGTTAGGGCTCATATTTCAGCAACTTTACTCTTCTTTAAATGACGTTCTCTTAGGTTTTCTTGTGTTGTTCCTACTTTTTAAGATCTAGAGATCCGAATGAAAAATTTGTTTTTTTTACTATTCCTTTGAAACAGCCACCATTTTTTTATTCGTCCTGCCTATACTTGGCAGACTCATCAATTTTGACTATTAATTGTACATAGTTTTCATTAATGTAATCGAAAATTGGGGTGAGATAACAGCCTTTTTTCTCCTCTTGCAATTATGTTTTTAAACATTATTTTATTTTTATCTTTGAGCCTAGTACGCCGATTTTCACGGCTCATTGAATCAAAGAGTTATTAATACTAGAGAGGTTTTATCGT